>NW_019229160.1:0-3595 GCF_002742605.1 Olea europaea var. sylvestris
AAGTTAATCTTATTAAAAATTGACTTCATGGCCTTTGTCAACATCCTTGACAAGATTCTATTGACACCATGCCGATCTTGACAGATACACTATTCTTTATGCTCAGTCAAGGTTAATGAGGACATCGAAGATGATTTATTTTAACCTTTTTCTTTTTATCTGATCAAGTTATTCTAAAGCCCATTTTGATCTAAATTAAAATTTCATCTAAAGTCTTGATATTGTGACTTTTTTTTTCTTCCACTAAATAAAGCAATTGAGCCCTTTGTGTAAATGCATGTGAATGAAAAATTTAGAGGATCAAACTAATGGGACTTAAGGAATATATATAATTGAGAGAGAGAGAGAGAGAGAGAGAGAGAGATAAAGAGCGAATTTTGGTGTTTTGATCGATTTGTTGTGCACCACATGAAGAAGGACGGTGATAAAAGAGTAAAGGAGAAGGAAGAAGTTGAAGGATTTATTATGATTTTTCAAATTAAAAAGAAGTGGTAAATATCTGTAATTATAAGTGTGAATATATTTTTTGATTACTCGTTTCAAAATTTTCATTTCATGTAATTTCCTTTTGAAGATTATGTGATTTTTTGTTGATCAATCTCTATTAACTTGATTTTATTTATTAGTCAATAGTTCTTGTAATATAAAAATTATTTGGTTATTTATCTTTGTAATTTAAGTGTGCCCAAAACTAGAACAATTTTTCTTTTTTTTAAAAATTAAGTTGGATTAGAAGTCCAAACCGACTAATTGAACTGAACCATTGGTTCCGTTTGGTTCAGTTTAAAAGTTAGAGTGGATTGGTTTGGTTTGGATTGATATTCGTCCAAATTGACTAATTATCTAATTTTAAGATTCTTTGTAATTTGGACTAACTAACATGTAATCAAATGTGAACAAATCCCAACAACAATATCATTTTGAAACGATTATTCCCTTCAAAAGGTTTAACAAACATACAAAAAGTGTCAATTTTTTCTTCCAAAAAGATTGCTAGTTATTTTATTGAATTTTCTCTTTCAACTAGTATATCCATTGCGAGGATAAGATGAATGAAATCGATGTAATGCAAATAAGCATGCAAGAGAAAGAGGCTAACGGCAATTCCTTTTAACATATTTGCTAAGTAATATTAGCAACACCATCGTTTTCTTTCTTAATGATTTAAATGTTGTCTGGTACAACATTCCGAACATAACATTAATGGACAATGAAATAATTTTTATTAACTGAAATCCCACAAAAGATCAAAAGATATTCCTGGAAATTATAAAAATCTTCATCGAAGCTTCAAATATCATTACTAGTCTAAACAAAATCAAATTCGCCATCATTGAGAAAAAAAATCATTATTCTTTCTCCACTATAAGATCTAAAACAAGAAAATTCATGTAGTCCTTCCGACTCTGGATCATTCAACGAATCCCTTCAAATCCATACAGTTCACCCGCTCACTGGGAGTGCACGGGATGCATTTTTCTATAGCGACAGGCAAAAACACCTCAGATAAAGGGAACACTTTAGGCACGCAGTTTTGGGCTATCTGATAGACAACTTGGCAGCACGAAGATTCAAGTGGAAGTCCAAACACTGCTTTAAAAATCTTCAATGACCAACCTTCTATACCTTTCGCAGGGATTTTTTTGGTTTAATTTGATTAATGTGTAAGTGTTATGCCCTAAATCCAATCGATTTAGGTTGTAAGCACCTTTAATATGTTTAATGCATTTAATTTTGGCGAGATCTATTATTTATTTAAATTAATTTTGTGATAAATAATATTAAATAATAGAATCCGAAAATCCAAGTTTAAGTGATTTCTTAATCACAAGGAGTTGTGATTGTGTTATACAAATTACATATAATTGGATCTTGAATAAACCGTGGTCATAAGTAATAATGAGATACGGATATCGTTAATACAGTTAGACCATCACGTGTGGTATTTCTTACTTGTGAAGTAAGTAGCTGATCTCACGAGCTAAAGTGTGATGACACTTAAATGAACACGTGGATGTTTTATTATAGAACAAAATATTGGAGACCCGTTAAGAGATTCCACATGGATAACTATTTGAGTGTCAGTGGTTAATCTCTAACGTTCGGTAGTGAAATTGATCCTACAACTTGAGGTCATCATAGTGCCTTGTATGAGGACAGTCATACTTTGACGGTGTTGGATGTTGTTCTGCCAAGAGCCGCTAATATCACATCGTTCGGGGTATGTCAAGAATCATATGAAGGTTGTGAATGACCAATAGAGGATTCATCACTATTAGATAGTAAAAGATTGTGATCTGCATTTCGTTCAATTAAGTTAATAACGAAATCCTTGGCCAAGGTATACATATAAGTCGAAAACTCCTTTTCGACTCATATAAACTTAATAGTACAATGAAAGATATGATTGATAATCGAGATTGACACACTTCCATATTTCGTAGTTGATCGGATCATATTGATGAATGGATTATAATTTCATGGTAAATGAACAATTTTGATTTTGTCATACCACGCGACATTTCTCGTCACATGTGTTGCCCTGATACATTGCTAGATGTCAATCTGGGAGGACGAGTGTGAATCTGTGATAAATTAAAAGGGTGTTTAATTTATCATTTTTAATTAGATCAAAATAATATTTCACGTCGTTAGGCATCGTGGTAGGAAACCTAATGGGTCGCACACAAAAGAGAATTGGAACATTGAAAATTGTCAATTGATTAATTTAACAATTGTTGGATAAATTAATTAATTGGATTTGTTATTTATATTCCCGAATTAATTAATTTGATTAATTAATTCCGGGTTTAATTAAATGGATTAATTAAATATTGGATCGGACCGAGCCCGTTTGGATTTATATAAATACATTGCTAGGGTTTGAGGTCCATAAGGTTTTCATTATTCTTGCTGGCACAAGAGGAAAAATCCTAGCAATTGCAGTCTATTCTCTGTCTGGATTTCATTAAAGACTGGACAATTAGACAGCTGTTGGAGGCAGATTCAAGCTGCTGGAAAGGAATAATGCGAATGAGTTTGCAAAATCAAGAAAATTATATTTCTTATCAGAGTTTTTATCTAAATACAAAGCTGAATCCTAAATGGGAATTGAAATTTGTTTAATTCTGTTGTACATGTTTAAGTAAATTTCCAACAGTGGTATCAAAGCCAAATTTGTAGTTGTTAGGAACTGTTTTACATGTTGATTAAATTAAAGGTTGATTTAATCATGTTCATCCCTAAGTCTAGCAAATATAAGTCTTTTTTTTCTTGGAACGAGGGCGGGAACGGCGGTGGCCGCGCGCCATCGCAGCCCATGCAGCAGCGCGCTGCTACCGGTAACAGCATCTTAGCGCTGCTGGGTGCCGGGGACTGCCGCCTGCAGTCCCCTGCTAGCTATGGGTGGGGCAGCGCCCCAAAAAAAATCAATTTTAGGGTTTGGTGGTGGAGACTGGGACCTCTGTTGCAAATAATGTAATTAGAGGCCCCTGGTTGCAATTACGAAAATGGGGGTCAATTTGCAATATTTTAAAAGAGGGACCTGTTCTCCAAATTTTTAATTTGGAAGGGTCTGTTGTTAATTTCCAACTTG
>NW_019229161.1:0-3594 GCF_002742605.1 Olea europaea var. sylvestris
GGAATGGTTCACAACCTCCGTCTAACCATCTGTTTGAGGATGATATGCACTACTGATGTCCAACTGCATATTGACCATACGCCATAAACTGTGCCAAAAGTGACTAAGAAAACGAGTATCCCTGTTAGATACAATAGAATTAGGAAGTCCATGGAGACAATAAACCTCATGAAAATACAGCAATGTCACATTGACAACATCTGTAGTCTTTTTGCAGAGAATGAAAATGGACCATCTTGGAGAAACGATCAACCACCACAAAAATAGAATCAAATTCATTCTGAGTCCTGGGTAGCCCCAAGACAAAGTCCATATGATATCTATCCAAGGTTGGGTCGAAATAGGCAGGGGCATATACAATCCAACATTTGTAGCCTTGTTTTTAGCTAGATGACATGTTCGACAATGCTCCATGAACCTACCAACATCTTTGCGCAATGAAAGCCAAAAATAAGTAGTAACTAGCTGTAATGTTCGATCATGACAGTGCCCCTCTTTATGGAACTCTTGAATGATCTTAAACCACAAACTGCCATCTGAAATACATAACTAATTTCCCTAAAAAAGAAACCTATCGACCCATACAAACTCCGAATGCACACCCTCCTGCAACTTTTGGATAATCTATGAAAAACATGGGAACCCTCCTATTAAGGGCACTTGCTTTGTGCTTGATCATAAAAGTAAACTGCTGCAAATAAGCAATCCAGAAGCATGCTGAGCAGATACTTTATCTTGAGTACTAAGGTGTTTAAGGGCGTCGTGGTCAGTATACAAAATAAATTCCTTTTGGAACAAATAATGACGCCAATGTCAAACTGCATAGACTATTGCACAAAGCTCCACATCATAAGTACTATACCAAGGCTTAGAGCCAAGAGTTTCTCACTGAAATATGCAACAAGATGATTGTTCTGGCTCAACACACCACCAATATCCACCTTCGAAGCATCACAATGTAACTCAAACAACTGAGCAAAATCGGGCAACACCAAAATTGGGACAGTTTCCAATTTCTGCTTAATCAACTGAAGAGATGCCTCTGCTTCAGGAGTCCACTGAAACTTGCTACCGTTTACACAATCTGTAATTGGCGCCATAATACTATTGAAATGTGGAATGAACCAATGGTAAAAGGAAGCAAGGCTATGAAAACTCTACAATTCTGCAATCTTAGGCTATGGTCACTGACTTATTGCTTGTACTTTGGATGTATCAACTGCTAAACCCTCTTTCGACACCACATAACCCTGAAATACAACCTGATCAGTCAGAAAAGTACATTTCTTACTGCAGCATAAAATTTATTCTTGCGAAGGACTGAAAGAACTTCCCGAAGGTGATAGACATGATCATTACTATTAGCACTATAAATCAGAATATCATCGAAGTAAACTACCACAAATTTATTGATGAATGGGCGAATAGCTTGATTCATATCCCGCATAAAAGTACTTGGCGTATTGGAAAGGCCGAATGGTATGACCAACCACTTGTATAATCCTTTCCTCGTCTTAAGAGCTGTCCAGGCCTGATACGAATCTAATGGCACTCACTCTTCAAATCTAGTTTACTAAACAAGCAAGCACCTGTAAGTTGATCCAGTAAGTCATCCAAGTGAGGAATAGGAAAATGGTAACGTGTCGTAATCTTATTGGTCGCTTTACTATCCACGTATATACACCACATGCCATCCTTTTTTGGAGTAAGGAGACCAAGAACAGCATAAGGATTAAGACTTTCCCTGATGTGCCCCTTTGCCAAAAGCTCCTTTACCTATCCGCGCAACTCCTCATGTTCATTATGGCTCATCCTGTAATGTGCCCGATTAGGAAGAGTAGCATCAGGCACTAAATCAATATGATATTGAATATCTCGTAATGGTGGCAACCTACTAGAAGCTCGTCTAGGAAGATCTCTTGAAACTCTTCCAACAACGGCCGAATTCTGTAAGGGACTTCCTGCTTCGTATTGACTGACTTGCCTACTAACACATACACTACACTGGATCCCGCCATCTCTATCTCAAACTTTGCTCTGGTCAATAAATTGGTATTGTCCCCAACTATGTTTGCTGGGCTCTTGTCGGGTAGGAACATAATTTTCTTTTCCCCAAATAGAAAAATGTATGTGCTGGTATATCCGTCATACAACAAGTGTCGATCAAATTGCCAAGGCCTCCCTAACAACAAATGACATGCATCCATCTCCACCACATCACACAAAACATGATCTTTGTACGTGGGTCCAATGGAAAACTGATTAAAGTACGCTGGAATACTTCAACATCGTTACCTCTCTTCAATTAAGCCAACTATGCGGTTTGGAATGTTTCTCAGTTTACGAACCCAATTTCTTAACAATCTCCTCAGCCACTACATTCTCGCAACTCCCAGAATCAATAACAAACTTGAAAATTTTTTCCCAACAATACAGGTGGATTGGAAGATATTATTACGCAGCTAGTCACTCTTACTCTCCAAGGGAGTCAAAAAACTTCATCTCACCACCAACGCTTGTCCCACAACACCAGCAACAAATTCATCCTCCATTGTTACTTCTTTAGTGTCTCCATTGTCAAATACAGGCGTCTCCTCATAATCTCCATACCCCTCATCAACAAAGTCCTTTGCACGACATTCAGATTGTCTATGACCCATACCTCCACAAGAAAAGCAACAAATACCACCTTCGGGACGTGTTGACTGTTGAACAAAATTTTCTCAAGAAGAACTAGCCTGGGTAGGATTACCAGGACGAATTGTTTGCTGCTGTGGCTTATTGGAAGAATCTCTTGCACTGAAAGGACATATATTTTTGCTTGGACTGCTGCTTCTCTATCTATATCGCCATTGATGTGCCTTAAAAACTGTCACAGGATCAAACATATTCGGGTGTTCTGTATTTGGCGTCGAAGACCACCCACATATTGCGATACTAATTGCTTTTCCATTTCTATCACCTTGTTTCTAGTAATCAACATGTAAAACTTCGCTATATAGTCATCAACCATCTTCACGCCTTGACATAAGTTCTGTAATCACTAATACATGGTCCAAACATAATTATATGGCAGAAATTGCTTTTTTATGTGTTTCTTTAATTTATCCCAAGATGCAATCTTTTCCTTCCCTAATCTGGAACTCATCACCTTTGTCTGTTGCCAACATGCCGCTGCTCGTCCAAAAAATATCGTCGCAATGAGAGGCACACGTTTACCAAAAAGAACCTCCTTAAACTCTAAGACCTTCTCTACTGCAATCACCCAATCCAAGAATTCATTTGGACTTAATCCACCATGGAACTCAGGGATATCAACCTTAAACCCTGATTCCCATCGCCTATTCTCCTTCTGGCCACCTCCTCTTCGACGGACTGACAGATCTATTGGATGATCAAGTGGTGCAAAAATATTTCCATCTTCAGAATCCCCAAGCGGTTGGGTCATAGGAGCATGTTGCTATGGCGCGAGTGCAGGGATTTGCTAGGTTAGCTATTTCACTTGTTGACGCAACTGTGCGATCTCATCACGTCTATTCACTTCGAGAGCCTGATAGGAAATTTGATTCATGTGGAAAGGGGCGGGCTTCATGA
>NW_019229162.1:0-3594 GCF_002742605.1 Olea europaea var. sylvestris
CCTACTCAAAATCATCCACGGTATCCTATTCGATCGGGTCGGATCAAAATCAAAGACCCAACTGGTGACAGGCCTAGATTCACACGCCTGAGCCAGCCAATGGGTCCAATCAGTACCAAACATATTAATTACTGCTTTTGCTAATAAATATAACCAAGTAATTGGTGAATAATGGCACATCAAATCTAACCCTCTCGCTCCTCTTTTCACCCTTTCCCTCTCACTTTTCCGAGTAAATTTTGTGCATCATATCGAATTTTAAGGCGTTGGCCAATTCATATCAGAGGTATAGCTCCTTGTGTTTCCAAATTCTTCTTGTATTTTTTCAAGTTGTGAATTATATTATATAATTTTCCTCTGTTTTCGCCCTTGATTTTCGCAATGTGCTGTGAAATTCAACTACTACACCTGTTATCGAGGGGAAATCATGGATTTACAATCCTTATTCCCATTTGGTGTTAAGATTGATGAACACTAGTTGTTTTTAGTAGCATTTATATCTTACTTGATTTACTACATTGAATCGACGAGTATTTGATTTGCCCTTGAAACTATCTTGGACGGCTGTATCTGTGCTTCTTCAGAATCTTATGTAGTACTGTTTTCTTGATGTATAAGTGAGCACTCTAAAGTCATTTTCTATGACTTTGTACAATATGATCTTCTCAGCACACTTATTTTCTCATATTATATATTACATTGCAGATGTTTGCTGGTGGTTCTGATATTTCACTTTCATTTTACCCACAAATGAATGCAGTTGTGCTAATATAAGTTTATTTGATAATTTTTTAGGGTTGATACAAGATTTTGTAAATTCGGGCTCCAGAACTTGTCAAATCATTCATATTTATGAAGAGTACTATGATTGTTGAGCTTTTTTTGGATCTCGACGTAGATTTCCACTTTTCTGAGTAAGCATATCAGAAATTGTCTTATTTCTAAGTGGAAAGCTTGGCAGGGACATAGTACTTGGTCACTTGTGCGGTGAAAAAATCAGGAAACATGATCAGCAAATCATTACTGTTAACGTATCTTTACCTTCTAATCTACATCACGCTCTCATCCGGAGTTATTCTATACAATAAGGTAATGCACGTTTATCTTCTTTTGTAGATTTAAGCTATTTTTGTCCTACAAGTTGAGTGCACACAATATAAATATTATCAAAAACTGTAATTGAACTTTTAAACTCTAAGTAGATTGATATACTGCCATATTATTTTGACCATGCATTTGATCACTTTCAATGTATACAAGTCATTCTTAATCAAGAAGGCATCATCATGAGTCGGTGGTTTAATTTTCATGTCAACTGAGACCTCGAAGCAGAACTTGCCTTGGTGCCAAGTGACGCTTTGCACCCATGCAACCCCTGGGGATGCATTAATTCATCGAAACATTTCTCAGTTATATAGTTGTTTAGATACTTATAAGGCATGATTTCATTCCTGATGTCATTAATGCTTTCTAGCGTTGGAACTAATACATAATAAACATGACAAATTGTTTGCAGTGGGTTCTTTCTCCAAAATACTTCAACTTTCCATTTCCTATAACACTTACGATGATACATATGGGGTTTTCTGGTGCAGTAGCATTCTTTCTTATCCGTGTCTTCAAGGTATGGCTCCCTCTCATTTGTTATATACGTAAGACTTCACATATTAACCAGGTTTAATATGAAGATAAGCAAGATTTAGCATGTTCGGGTGCAACTTATAAGTGAGTTTATATTATGAGGTAAAAGTATGAGAGGATATTTTTTCTCTCTCTCCTTATAAGTTGCACCCAAACATTCTAGTGGCTTCTTTATGCTTGTCTCAAGTTTTGGTACATTGCATAGCTTCTTACAATGTTTTCCTTTTCATCATCCTTAGTTTAAACCAGTGTCATGTTGCGCTCGCATGTGTCCCTGTAATCTCTATAAAATGGAGGTGTAAATGTTGGCAATACCTATTATCTGCAAAGGCTTCAACACATTTAAACATATGGCAGAATGGGGCAAAAAAAAAAAAAAAAAACTGCTTTTATGTATTTAAACCTATTTAGACTTACTGTTCATTGATTTCAATCATACACGTCACAACATTTTTGTTGTGGATAGGGTTAGATTTCTTGTGAAAGGAAGCAAGAAAAAAGAAGTTAGATTGTTAAGGATCACATTTCTTATAATTTACAGCTTCTAGTGATGATATGAAAATATATACTGTATCAAGCTGAAAAATAATTAGGCAGTCATGCTAGATTTAATCAATGCAAATGAAGCTATGTTGTGTCAAAGGCGAATGCCTATGAAATGTAGTGAACCTTCTATGTTAAGTACATTTCAGATAATGCAAACATTCTCTAAAAGTGTAGATTGAGATTTAGTATGATTTACTTTATCTAATGTTTGCGAAAACTGTGTGCAGGTTGTATCTCCAGTTAAAATGACATTCAACATGTAAGAGAGCTAGTCTATAATTCTAGTTATTAAAGCTTCCTTTCATAGTGATGTTTTGGTCGTCCTTTATCAATGGCAGATATGCAACCTGTGTGATTCCAATAAGTGCCTTCTTCGCATCAAGTCTCTGGTAAGCACTCAGCTGTAGCAAACGTATTCAATGCTTTTATTACTGCAAGGCATTAATTATTTGATTATACACATTTTCATCTGGTTATCAATCACTAGTCTAAGAAGATGATTATTTGATTGTCTGGCAGTCTTCTAGTGCCCCATACACCAAAGCTATGGGAAACATCAAAACGACTAGTGAATATCATTTTTTTCACCTCATCAACAATCAAAGTTCCATTTATTTTTGTTATTTAGAAAATCTCATTGCATCATCAAAGTTCCTCACATCATATCTCACCTATGTTCCTCAGACTTAAGTATATATCTAGGAGTCGTATCCTCCTTTTAAAAATATAGGATACAGGAAAACGGTTAAAAAGGATCCGAATTTTGGATATGAGTTCGGGGATGCTTCTTACATAGTTTGTCAGTGAGAGATGCAAATGATGATATAATTAATGAAAAATATAACTTGCATTGCTTCATCACAATAAAGGTTTTCAGGTATCGTAGTACAGAATATATCACTAGGATAAGAAGCAACTGCTTCTTGTATAGCAATATTCAAATGTTTTAATAACTCATTGGAAGTTAGTGCTATAGTGTGGTAAGAGATGCGAGCATGGACCAATAGGTGATCGATCCACTTGTGAGCACAAATCCTCGGTGTGTTCAAGTAAAGATAGGAGTTTATTAAAAGTTAACAACGCAAAGAAGTTCTTTTATTTTTATTTTTTATTTTTTTCCCCCAACAATCTGACTCCTGACATTTGATAGTCACACCTTAACATTTTTAAATATATATATTTTTTTTAACGTAATTATCCAATTCTTTATTTGCATGTTGGCACATCTGGAAGATCACACAAGTGAAGGTGGACCGCTGAAATTGAATTTTTCTAAGGGGATGATTCAATCTTGCAAACAGTAGCTAAAAAATTTTGTTCTTTTTTCTGCCTTTTTATTTATTTATTTTTTGCCTCTTTTTTTTTTTTTTTTTTTTTTTTTTTTTTTTTTTTTTTTTTTTTTTTTTT
>NW_019229163.1:0-3593 GCF_002742605.1 Olea europaea var. sylvestris
GTGGTACTAAGACATGAATATTGATGGCTAAAGTATATTTCAGATTTTTAGTCTCATTTGAGACCCATTTACGACATAGAAAAAATTCTATTTGAAAAATGATATTATAAGAAAAGTTGTAGCTCTTTGAGTTATCTTTTCAACGCACTTTGAATTACCTCAATCGGATATCAGGAGAAGAAGTTATGATAGAAATACTAAAGGCTGTACAGTATCAACCTAAGTACGCAGAATATGAAAAGTCAAATTCCTACACGATTTTCTAGCACCTTCTTAAACCTATAACTCTCACATAAATGGCACCCGTATTAATGAGTATTAGGACCTTCACTTGACCTTAAATTGTGAAATTTTCACTTATAAATAGGCCCCAATGCATACACATTTTTCACACCAAGACAAAAGCTTCTAAGCATAAAAGAGAGAGTTTTCAAGTCTAGAAAAAAGAGAAAGAAGAGGGAGGAAAATTAGTTTTTCCTAGAAGTTTTGGTACTATCAAGAAGTGCTTTCCAAGTATCAATTCTCAATTGAGTGTTTTTTTTAAACATCAAAGGAGTGCATTTTTCAACAAGGTTCAAAGTATCAATCAAGGTAGGTAGAGGTGCAAAGTGTTAATTCGTATTAAGTTATAAGTTTATAGCAAATGAAAATTTATGTCAATATTTGTATGTCTAATGATACCTCCGGTACGGCATACACCTCCATGTCTAATAGTACCTGCGGGTATAGCATGTACTTCCGGTCGAGGCGTCGTGTTAAGTCATGACTCTACGTGTTTGGAATTCTACCAAAAATCCTATTATGAAAAGGTTTCTAAAGTTACAGCTTTGAAATGTATAACTTGATCACGAATGCACCAATGATATCTATTGAGTTTTTTTAACTCACGGGTTTAAACCCTTCTCTACAGATTGATATGATTTTACCTTGGGCCTGGACGATGGAAAAGATGGAGAGTGATGCTACGAGCCTATGAAAAACTCGGTGAACAAGTTATTTAGATTTATTTTTGTGAACGTTTTCAATGTTATTTCTTTAAAGTATTTGAATAACGTTAAACGCGAGAACAAGTTGTATTTTCTTCAAATAAATTACCTTCCGTTATTTTTTATTCAGTTTTTTATTTAAAGTATTCGAAAGGTTGTTAAAATTATCATTGTAAAAATTAAGCTTCCACTAAAACATATTCTTCTATGACTAAACCACCGGTTAGTTAAGTAAAGTAAGTAACGTTCCGGTCCACAAGGTGTCGGGGCGTTACAGAGTACATTCAAATAAAAAAACTTCGATCGTAAGACAGATGGATACTATGCAAGATTTTGAGTTTGTGTTCAGTCTTCACTTTATGTTTGAAATTCTTGCAATTACAGACGACCTTTCACAAGCCTTATAGAAAAAGGATCAGGATATTCAGAATGCTATGAGGTTATTGAATTTGTGTAAGTGTGCATTACAGAAGAGACAATGGTTGGGATACTTTGTTGAGTAGGATGATTGAGTTTTATGTTGATAGACATATTTTAGTGCCCAATATAGAGGATATTGTAATAGTGAAAGGTCGACCTAGGCGTGTAGCTCAGCAGGTGACTTATTTTCATCGCTTTTATGTTGATTTGTATTGTCATGTGATAGGCTCAATCTTGCAAGAGTTGAATGATCGTTTTCCAGAAACAAGTATTGAGCTCTTTACTTGCATTTCATGTTTAAATTCAAGAGATTCATTTGCAGCTTTTGATAAGGATAAATTGCTAGGTCTTGCTCAGTTCTATCATTTAGACTTTAATAGTGAAGAGCTTTTATTACTTAGACCTCAACTTGATAAGTTTCTCGTGCTTGTGAGAATGGACGAAGATTTCTTAATCTCAATAGTATATCTTACGTAGCTTAGAAATTGGTTGAAACTAGAAGTTCTTATTATTTTTCATTGGTTTATAGGCTTCTCACCTTAGTTTTGATATTACCTATGGCAACTACAAGTGTTGAAAGGGTATTTTTCTGCTATGAATATAATCAAGAGTGATTTGCATAACAAAATGGGAGATGACTGGTTGAATGACAATTTGGTGGTTTATGTGGAGAAAAATACTTTTAAAAAACTTGAGAATGAGACAATATTTCAACATTTTCAAATCATGAGACCCCGTAGAATACAGTTGTCTAAGTTTACAGTTACAGAGTAACTGAGTAAGGTTGTATCGTATATTTTTTTACTATTTCGGGTTGTATTAAAGTATATTTTCATATGTATATGATTTTGACGTTATAGTTCATTTATATATATATTGAATAACTTTTAATATTATATAACCAAATTTTAATAAACGATCGACCTATTACGCGGTCAACAGTCAACCCGACCTAGTTGGACTTCGATTTTGGATTCGCCCCTGACTGTAAATGTAGGTGGGCAAGTGTAGGTGGAGGAGAACATTCGATAGGCTTAGGAAAGAGATGAGAGCGGTGGCATTGTGACCATCGCCGGCAAGAAGAAGATGAAGATGACGAAGATGGATGGGAGGATGTGGCTACGTAGGGTAGATTTCCCATTTTTTTGGTTTTTAGTTTAATTGTTCTAATTGTTAATAATATTTGGAAAATGTGAATATACTATTTTACCCTTTTCAATTTGGTAAAAGTTGGTCAAAATTTTATTTTCCTGGTCAATCAACAATGTAATAAACTGTTTTCATCCATTTGGACCCCAGGTACATATTTTCTAAAGATTTGAAACTATAAGTGACATAAAGTGAAAATTAGTGTAAGGTCTGGAAAAAAGTGAGATGTTAGGGCCGCTATGGCAATTTTCCCTAATTTTAATTGAGAAAAAAGGCATCTAGACATGTATAATTGACCATTTTTCTAATAATTAATATTCTTTAATATATACATAAAATCTTTTACTCTTTATAGTATTCGAACCTATGCTGAATTGTCATAGAAATGAAAGAGGAAAATAAGGATGAGCACTCTTGTTTCTTCTTTAGTGTTTGTCTCAGATAACTTAAAAAATTATCAAAAATTTAAGATCAAAATCAACTATTAATTTTAATCACCCATTTCAAGGGACTCACGATTTTTATTAACTTTTTAATTATACATTTTATTAAATTTTATTAAAATCTGTTTAAATTGTTATCAAAACATTTGTCCCGACAATCCCTTATTATGATTTTCTCAAAAAATTTTGCACAGTACAAGCAAAAAAACATAACAGAAAAGAGCTACTTTACCTTTGTCTTTGATCTTTGGGGGTTTAGGCTTCAAAATGCGAGGAATGTTGAAACTGCACTTGTTGATGGAGTTGACATTATCTTGTTTAAATGATCTCTAACAACCTTTCATTATGGGGTGTTTGTGACCCATTATTTGTGAAGAATGTATTATGGAATGGTGATTGATATTGAATTGTGTGGTTAAAAAGTTTTTAATTTACATGTAATATTATTTTAATAACGAATATGTAGTTGAAAATGAGTATTGTAAAAAAATAATGTGGTATACTAGTAGACAAACAAATCCTATATGTGATCCTATTGGTTCATTTCATGCAAAACAGAAGGGTACACCGACAATACTAAAATTCTATTTTTTTT
>NW_019229164.1:0-3593 GCF_002742605.1 Olea europaea var. sylvestris
GTTTGTTCGCTTTTTGCGAAATGCTAGTCTAATTCGATTGGAATCGAGCCAATGAAAAGTAGTTTTTTATTTCATGATAACTTTGGATTTGTTCATTTTTGGGGAATTGCTAGTCTAATTCGATTGGAATCGAGCCAATGAAAAGTAGTTTTTGATTTATTGATAACTTTAAATTTGATTGTTTTCGAAAATTGCTAGTCTAATTCGATTGGATTCGAGCCAATGAAAAGTGGTTTTCGATTTCATGATAACTTTGTTTTTGATCATTTTCGGCAAATTGCTATTCTAATTCAATTGGAATGGAGTCAATGAAAAGTGGTTTTTGATTTTATGATAACTTTGGGTTTGTTCATTTTTGGCTAATTGCTAGTCTAATTCGATTGGAATTGAGCAAATGAAAACTATTTTTTGATTTCACGATAACTTCGGGTTTTTTTTTGGGGAATTGCTAGTCTAATTCGATTGGAATCGAGCCAGTGAAAAGTGGTTTTTGATTTCATGATAACTTTGGGTCTGTTCCCTTTTTGCAAAATGCTAGTCTAATTCGATTGGAATCAAGCCAATGAAAAGTATTTTTTTATTTCTTGATAACTTCTAGTTTTTTCATTTTGGCGAATTGCTAGTCTAATTCGATTGGAATCAAGCCAATGAAAAGTGGTTTTTAATTTCATGATAACGTCAGGTTTGTTCGTTTTCGTCGAATTGCTTATCTAATTTGATTGGTATCGAGCCAATGAAAAGTGGCTTTAGATTTCATGATAACTTCAGGTTTGTTCGCTTTTTGTGAAATGCTAGTCTAATTCGATTGGAATCGAGCCAATGAAAAGTAGTTTTTTATTCCATGATAACTTCTTGTTTGTTCATTTTTGGTGAATTGCTAGTCCAATTCGATTGGAATCGCCTCATTGAAAAGTGATTTTTCTTTTCATGATAACTTCGGGTTTGTTCATTTTTGGCGAACTGCTAGTCTAATTCGATTGGAATTGAGCCAATGAAAAGTGGTTTTTGATTTAATGATAACTTCGGGTTTGTTCGTTTTTGGCGAAATGCTAGTCTAATTCGATTGGAATCGAGCCAATCAAAAGTGGTTTTTTATTTCATGATAACTTCGGATATGTTCATTTTCGGAAATTGCTAGTCTCATTCAATTAGAGTCTAGCCAATGAAAAGTGGTTTTTGATTTCATGATAACTTCGGGTTTGATCATTTTCGACGAATTGCTAGTCTAATTCGATTGGTATCGAGCCAATGAAGTGGTTTTTGATTTCATGGTAACTTTGTTTTTGATCATTTTCGACGAATTGCTAGTCTAATTCAATTGGAATGGAGCCAATGAAAAGTGGTTTTTGATTTCATGATAACTTCGAGTTTGTTCGTTTTCGGCAAATTGCTAGTCTAATTCGATTGGAATCGAGCCAATGAAAAGTAGTTTTTGATTTCATGATAACTTCGGGTTTGTTCGTTTTTAGGGAATTGCTAGTCTAATTCGATTGGAATCGAGCCAATGAAAAGTAGTTTTTGATTTCATGATAACTTCGGGTTTGTTCGTTTTTAGGGAATTGCTAGTCTAATTTGATTGGAATTGAGCCAATGAAAAGTGGTTTTTGATTTCTTGATAACTTCGGGTTTGTTCGTTTTCGAAAATTGCTTGTCTAATTCGATTGGAATCGAGCTAATGAAAAGTGGTTTTCGATTTCATGATAACTACGTGTTTGATCATTTTCCGCGAATTGCTATTCTAATTAGATTGGAATCGAGCCAATGAAAAGTAGTTTTTGATTTCATGATAACTTCATTTTTGATCATTTTTGATGAATTGCTAGTCTAATTCGATTGGAATGGAGCCAATGAAAAGTGGTTTTTTATTTCATGATGACGTCGGGTTTTATCGTTTTCGGCAAATTGCTAGTTTAATTCGATTGGAATCGAGCCAATTAAAAGTGGTTTTCAACTTCATGATAACTTCGGGTTTGTTCGTTTTTGGCGAATTGCTAGTCTAATTCGATTGGAATGGTGCCAATGAAAAGTTGTTTTTTATTTCTTGTTAACTTTGGATTTGATCGTTTTCGAAAAATTGCCAGTCTAATTCGGTTGGAATCGAGCCAATGAAAAGTGGTTTTCGAATTCATGATAACTTCGAGTTTGATCATTTTCGATAAATTGCTAGTCCAATTCGAATGGAATCGAGCCAATGAAAAGTGGTTTTTGATTTCATGATAACTTCAAGTTTGTAGGTTTTCGAAAATTGCTTGTCTAATACGATTGTAATCGAGCTAACGAAAAGTGGTTTTTGAATTCATGATAACTTCGTGTTTCATCATTTTCGGCAAATTGCTAGTCTAGTTTGATTGGAACGGTGCCAATGAAAAGTGGTTTTTGATTTCATGATAACTTCGGGTTTGTTCGTTTTCGGCTCATTGCTAGTCTAATTCAATTGGAATCGAGCTAATGGAAAGTTCCTTTAGATTTCATGATAATTTTAGATTTGTTCGCTTTCTGAGAATTGCTAGTCTAATGAGATTGGAATCGAGCCAACGAAATGTAGTTTTTTAATTCATGATAACTTCGGGTTTCTTCATTTTTGTCGAATTGCTAGTCTAATTCGATTGGAATCGAGCCAATGAAATGTAGTTTTTGATTTTATGATAACTTTGTATTCGATCGATTTTGAAAATTGCTAGTCTAATTAGATTGGACTCGAGCCAATGAAAAGGGGTTTTTGATTTCATGATAACATCGTTTTCGATCATTTTCGACGAATTGCTAGTCTAATTCAATTGGAATGGAGCCAATGAAAAGTGGTTTTTGATTTCATGATAACTTCGGGTTTGTTCATTTTCGGCAAATTGCTAGTCTAATTATATTGGAATCGAGCAAATGAAAAATAGCTTTTGATTTCATGATAACTTCGGGTTTGTTTGTTTTTTGACGAATTGCTTGTCCAAGTCGATTGGAATCACGCTAATGAGAAGTGGTTTTGGATTTCATTATAACTTCGGGCTTGTTCATTTTCGAAAGTTGCTTGTCTAATTCTATTGGAATCGAGCTAGTGAAAAGTGGTTTTTGATTTCATGATAACTCCATGTTTGATAATTTTCCGCAAATTGCTAGTCTAATTCGATTGGAATGAAGTCAATGAAAAGTGGTTTTTGATTTCATGATAACTTCGGGTTTGTTCATTTTCGGCTAATTGCTAGTCTAATTCGATTGGAATCGAACCAATGAAAAGTTGTTTTCGATTTCATGATAACTTCGGGTTTGTTCGTCTTTGGCAAATTGCTAGTCTAATTTGATTGGAATCGAGCCAATGAAAAGTGGCATTTGATTTCATGATAACATAGGGTTTGTTCGTCTTTGGCAAATTGCTAGTCTAATTTTATTGGAATCGAGCCATTGAAAAGTGATTTTTGATTTCATGATAATTTCGGGTTTGTTCGTTTTTGACTAATTGCTAGTCTAATTCAATTGGAATCGAGCCTATGAAAAGTGGTTTTTGATTTCATAATAACGTCGGGTTTGTTCATTTTCGAAAATTGCTTGTCTAATTCTATTGGAATCGAGCTAATGAAAAGTGATTTTTAATTTCAAGATAA
>NW_019229165.1:0-3593 GCF_002742605.1 Olea europaea var. sylvestris
CTAATTCGATTGGAATCGAGCCAATGAAAAGTGGTTTTTGATTTCATGATGACTTCAGGTTTGATCCTTTTGGGCGAATTGCTTGTCTGACTCGATTGAAATCGGGCCAATGAAAAGTGGTTTTTGATTACATGATAACTTCGGTTTGATCATTTTCAGTGAATTGCTAGTCTAATTCGATTGGAATCGAGCCAACAAAAAGTTGCTTTCGATTTCATGATAACTTCTAGTTTGATATTTTTTGAAAAATTGCAAGTCCAATTCGATCGGAATTGAGCCAACGAAAAGTGGTCTTCGATTTTATGATAACTTCGGGTTTGATCATTTTTGGCAAATTTCTAGTCTAATTCGATTGGAATCAAGCCAATGGAAAGTAGTTTTTAATTTCATGATGACTTCGGGATTGTTCATTTTTGGAGAATTGCAAGTCTAATTCAATTGGAATCAAGACAATAAAAAGTGGTTTTTGATTTCATGATGACTTCGGATTTGATCGTTTTCGAAAATTGCTAGTCTAATTCAATTGGAATTGAGACAATGAAAAGTGGTTTTTGATTTCATTATGACTTTGGGTTTGATCATTTTCGACGAAATTGCTAGTCTAATTCGATTGGAATCGAGCCAATGATAAGTAGTTTTTGATTTCATGATAATATCAGGGTTGTTCGTCTCTGGGAAATTGTTAGTCTAATTCGATTGGAATCGAGCCAATGAAAAGTGGTTTTTGATTTCGTGATAACTTCGGGTTTGTTCATTTTCGACGTATTACTAGTCTAATTCGATTGGAATCGAGCCAATGAAAAGTGGTTTTTGATTTCATGATAACTTCGGGTTTGTTCATTTTTTGTGAAATGCCAGTCTAATTCGATTGGAATCGGGCCAATGGAAAGTGGTTTTCGATTTCATGTTAACTTCGGGTTTGATTGTTTTTGGCAAATTGCTAGTCTAATTCGATTGGAATCGAGCAAATGAAAAGTTGTTTCGATTTCGTAATTCAATTGGAATCGAGCCAATGAAAAGTGGTTTTTTATTTCATGATAACTTCGGGTTTGATCATTTTCTGCGAATTACGAGTCCCATTCTATTGGAATCGAGCAAATGAAAAGTGGTTTTCGATTTCATAATTCGATTGGAATCGAGCCAATGAAAAGAGGTTTTTATTTCATGATAACTTCGGGTTTGATCATTTTCTGCAAATTGCGAGTACAAATCTATTGGAATCGAGCTAATGAAAAGCGGCTTCCAATTTCATGATAACATCGGGTTTTTTCTCCTCTGGGAAATTGCTAGTCTAATTCGATTAGAATCGACCCAAAGAAATGTAGTTTTTGATTTCATGATAACTTCCGATTTGTTCGTTTTCGGCGAAAGGCTAGTCTAATTCGATTGGAATCGAGCCAATGAAAAGTGGTTTTTAATTTCATGATAACTTCGGGTTTGTTTGTTTTTTCGAAATGCCAGTCTAATTCGATTGGAATCGGGCCAATGAAAAGTGGTTTTTAATTTCAAGATAACGTCGGGTTTGATTGTTTTCGGCAAATTGCTAGTCTAATTCGATTGGAATGGAGCAAATGAAAAGTGGTTTTCGATTTCATAATTCGATTGGAATCGAGCCAATAGAAAAAGGTATTTTTTTTCATGATAACTTCGGGTTTGATCATTTTCTGTGAATTGCGAGTCCAATTTTATTGGCATCGAACAAATGAGAAGTGGTTTTCAATTTCATAATTCGATTGGAATCAAACCAATGAATTTTTTTTATTTCATGATAACTTCAGGTTTGATCATTTTCTGCGAATTGTGAGTCCAATTCTATTGGAATCGAGCCGATTAAAAGTGGATTTCGATTTTTTGATAACATCAGGTTTGTTCGTCATTAGCAAATTGCTAGTCTAATTCGATTGGAATCGAGCCAATGAAAAGTGGTTTTTGATTTCATGATAACTTCGGGTTTGTTCATTTTTTATGTAATACTAGTCTAATTCGATTGGAATCGAGCCAATGAAAAGTAGTTTTTAATTTAATGATAACTTCGGGTTTGTTCATTTTTGGCAAAATGCTAGTCTAATTCGATTGGAATCGAGCATATGAAAAGTGATTTTTGATTTCATGATAAATTCGGATTTGATCATTTCCGACGAATTGCTAGGCCAATTCTATTGGAATCGAGCCAATGAAAAGCGGCTTTCGATTTCATGATAACATCGGGTTTGTTCGTCTTTGGCAAATTGCTAGTCTAATTCGATTGGAATCTAGCCAATGAAAAGTGATTTTTGATTTCATGATAACTCCGGGTTTGTTCGTTTTTTGCGTAATGCTAGTCCAATTCGATTGGAATCTAGCCAATGAAAATTAGTTTTTAATTTCAATAATACTTCGGGTTTGTTCGTTTCTAACGAATTGCTAGTCAAATTCAATTAGAATCGATCCAATGAAAAATGGTTTTTGATTTCTTGATAACTTCGGGTTTGTTCGTTTTCGACTAATTGCTAGTCTAATTCAACCGGAATCGAGCCAATGAAAAGTAGTTTTTTCTTTCATGATAACTTCGGGTTTAATCATTTTCGGTGAATTGCTAATCTATTTTGATTGGATTCGAGCCAATGAAAAGTGGCTTTCGATTTCATGTTAACTTCAGGTTTGTTCATTTTCGAAAAATTGCTAGTCTAATTCGATTGGAATCGAGCCAATGAAAAGTGGTTTTCGATTTCATGAGAACTTCGGCTTTGATTGTTTTCGGCAAATTCCTAGTCTAATTCGATTGGAATCGAGCAAATCAAATGTGGTTTTCGATTTCATAATTCTATTTGAATCGAGCCAATGAAAAGTGATTTTTGATTACATGGTAACTTCGGGTTTGTTCGTTTTTGGTGAATTGCTAGTCAAATTCGTTTGGAATCGAGCCAATGAAAAGTGGTTTTGATTTCATGATAACTTTCGGCTTTGATCATTTTCGAAACTTGCTAGTTTAATTCGATTGGAATCGAGCCAATGAAAAGTTGTTTTTGATTTCATGATAACTTCGGGTTTGTTTGTTTTTTGCGTAATGTTAGTCTACATCGATTGGAATCGAGCCAATGAAAAGTAGTTTATGATTTCATGATAACTTCGGGTTTGTTCATTTTTGGGGAATTGCTCATCTAATTTGATTGGAATCGAGCCAATGAAAAGTGGTTTTTGATTTCATGATGACTTCGGGTTTGTTCGTTTTTGGCGAAATGCTAGTTTAATTCTATTTGAATCGAATAAATGAAAAGTAATTTTTGATTTCATGATAACTTCGTGTTTGATCATTTTCGGCGAGTTGCTAGTCTAATTCGATTGGAATCGAGCCAATGAAAAGTGGTTTTTAATTTAATGATAACTTCGGGTTTGATCATTTTCGGCGAATTGCTAGTCCGATTCTATTGGAATCGAACTAATGAAAAGTGAGTTTTGATTTTATGATGACTTCGGGTTTGTTTATTTTTTGCGTAACGCTAGTCTAATTCGATTGGAATCGAGCCAATAAAAAGTAGTTTTTGATTTCATGATAACTTTGGGTTTGTTCATTTTTGACGAATTGGTAGTCTCATGTGATTGGAATCAAGCCA
>NW_019229166.1:0-3592 GCF_002742605.1 Olea europaea var. sylvestris
AACGTTTGCAAACGGCGTCCGTTTTGGGCCCATAAGTACTTTTTTGAAATGTAGCGACCGTTTTGGATTGAACTCACCACTTCGTCGTGACGTATGATTGATTTTGGCCATTTTTGGAAAGAATGAGTGCTTGTATATTTAGAACGCTTGGAGAGTCGGCGGACGAAGATTTGAGCGTAACTTTTGTACACGGTGTTCGTTTTGGGCCCATAAGTACTCTTTGGAAATGTGGCGACCGTTTTGGATTGAACACACAACTTCATCGTTACGCACGACGGATTTTGGCCATTTTTCGAAAGAATGAGCACTTCCATATTTAGAAAGCTTGGAGAGTCGGCGGACGAAGAATTGAGCGTAACTTTTGCACACGGTGTTCGTTTTGGGCCGAAAAAAACTATTTGGAAATGTAGCGACCATTTTGTATTGAAATCACAACTTCATCGTGACGCACGAGGGATTTTGGCAATTTTTCGAAAGAATGAGCACTTGTATATTTAGAACGCTTGGCGAGTCGGTGGACGAAGAATTGAGCGTAACTCTTGCACACGGTGTCCGTTTTGGGCCCACAAGTACTTTTTGGAAATGTAGCGACCGTTTTGGATTGAGCTCACCACTTAGTCGTGACATACAAGGGATTTCGGCCATTTTTCCAAAGAATGAGCACTTGCATCTTTGAAACGCTTGGATTGTCGGCGTACGAAGAATTGAGCGTAACTATTGCACACGGTGTCCGTTTTGGGCCCATAAGTACTTTCTGGAAATGTAGCGACCGTTTTGGATTGAACTCACCACTTCATCATGACGTATGAGGGATTTCTGCCATTTTTTGAAAGGATGAGCACTTGCATATTTGGAACGCTTGGATTGTCGGCGTACGAAGAATTGAGCGTAACTTTTGCACACTGTGTCCGTTTTGGGCCCATAAGAACTTTTTGGAAATGTAGCGACCATTTTGGATTGAACTCTCCACTTCGTCGTGACGTACGAGGAATTTCGGCCATTTTTCGAAAGAATAAGCAATTGCATATTTAGAACGCTTGGAGAGTCGGCGGACGAAGAATTGAGCGTAACTTTTGCACACGGTGTCCGTTTCGGGCCCATAAGTACTTTTTGGAAATGTAGCGACCGTTTTGGATTGAACTCACCACTTCATCATGACGTATGAGGGATTTCTGCCATTTTTTGAAAGGATGAGCACTTGCATATTTGGAACGCTTGGATTGTCGGCGTACGAAGAATTGAGTGTAACTTTTGCACACGGTGTCCATTTTAGGCCCATAAGTACTTTTTGGAAATGTAGCGATCGTTTTGGATTGAACTAACAACTTTGTCATGACGTACGAGTGATTTTGGCCATTTTTAAAAGGGATGAGCGCTTGTATATTTAGAACGCTTGGAGAGTTGACGGACGAAGAATTGAGCATAACTTTTGCACGCGGTGTCCGTTTTGGGCCCATAAGTACTTTTGGAATTATAGTGACCGTTTTGGATTGAACTCACCACTTCATCGTGATGTACGAGGGATTTTGGCCATTTTTAAAAAGAATGAGCACTTGCATATTTGGAACGCTTGGATTGTCGGCGTAAGAAGAATTGAGCGTAACTTTTGCACACGTGTCCGTTTTGGGCCCATAAGTACTTTTTGGAAATGTAGCGATCGTTTTGGATTGAACACATAACTTCATCGTGACGTACGAGGGATTTTGGCCATTTTTCAAAAGAATGAGCACTTGCATATTTAGAACGCTTGGAGAGTCGGCGGATGAAGAATTGAGCGTAACTTTTGCACACGGTGTCCGTTTTGGGCCCATAAGAACTTTTTGGAAATGTAGCGACCGTTTTGGATTGAACTCACCATTTCGTTGTGACGTATGAGGGATTTTGGCAATTTTTCAAAAGAATGAGCACTTGCATAGTTGGAACGGTTGGATTGTCGCCTTACGAAGAATTGAGCGTAACTTTTGCAAACGACGTTCGTTTTTGGCCCATAAGTAATTTTTGGAAATGTAGCGACCGTTTTGGATTGAACTCACCACTTCATCGTGAAGTACGAGGGATTTTGGCCATTTTTCAAAAGAATGATCGCTTGTATATTTAGAACGCTTGGAGAGTTGGCGGACGAAGAATTGAGCGTAATTTTTGTGCAAGGTGTCCGTTTTGGGCCCATATGAACTTTTTGGAAATGTAGCGACCGTTTTGGATTGAACTCAACACCACGTCGTGACGTACAAGGGATTTTGGCAATATTTATAAAGAATGAGCGCTTGCATATTTAGAACGCTTGGAGAGTCGACGGACGAAGAATTGAGCATAACTTTTGCACACAGTGTCCGTTTTGGGCCCATAAGTACTTTCTGGAAATGTAGCGACCGTTTTGGATTGAACTCACCACTTCATCGTGACGTATGAAGGATTTCTGCCATTTTTTGAATGGATGAGCACTTGCATATTTGGAACGCTTGGATTGTCGACGTACGAAGAATTGAGTGTAACTTTGCACACGGTGTCCGTTTTGGGCCCATAAGTACTTTTTGAAAATGTAGCGACCGTTTTGGATTGAACTCACCACTTCATCGTGACGTATGAGCGATTTCTGCCATTTTTTGAAAGGATGAGCACTTGCATATTTGGAACGCTTGGATTGTCGGCGTACGAAGAATTGAGTGTAACTTTTGCACACGGTGTCCGTTCTGGGCCCATAAGTACTTTTTGGAAATGTAGCGACCGTTTTGGATTGAACTCACAACTTTGTCGTGACGTACGAGTGATTTTCGCCATTTTTCGAAGGAATGAGCGCTTGTATATTTAGAACGCTTGGAGAGTCGACGGACGAAGAATTGAGCGTAACTTTTGCACACGTTGTCCGTTTTGGGCCCATAAGTACTTTTTGGAATTGTAGCGACCGTTTTGGATTGAACTCACCACTTCGTCGTGACGTATGAGGGATTTCGGCCATTTTTCGAAAGGATGAGCACTTGCATATTTAGAACGCTTAGAGTGTCGGCGGACGAAGAATTGAGCATAACTCTTGCACACGGTGTCCGTTTTTAGCCCATAAGTACTTTTTGGAAATGTAGCGATCGTTTTGGATTGAACTCATCACTTTTTGTCGTGACGCATGAGGGATTTCGGCCATTTTTCGAAAGAATGAGCACTTGCATATTTGGAACGGTTGGATTGTCGGCGTATGAAGAATTGAGCGTAACTTTTGCACACGGTGTCCGTATTGGGCCCATAAGAGCTTTTTGGAAATGTAGCGATCGTTTTGGATTGAACTCACCATTTCGTCATGACGTATGAGGGATTTTGGCCATTTTTTGAAAGAATGAGCACTTGCATATTTGGAACGGTTGGATTGTCGCCGTACAAAGAATTGAGCGTAACTTTTACAAACGGCGTCCATTTTGGGCCCATATGTACTTTTTGGAAATGTAGCGACCGTTTTGGATTGATCTCACCACTTCGTCGTGATGTATGAGGGATTTTGGTCATTTTTTGAAAGATTGAGCGCTTGTATATTTAGAACACTTGGAGAGTCGGCGGACGAAGAATTGAGCATAACTTTTGCACACGGTGTCGATTTTTGGCCCAT
>NW_019229167.1:0-3591 GCF_002742605.1 Olea europaea var. sylvestris
GCGAAGTTAACCCAACGCTTGGCGGAGCAGGAGTTCGGTAATCATGATGTGGAAGGTCATGATTCCGATACCAGTTTCGAAAATCCGTATCACCATCGTGCTCACGCTTGGGAGCATCGTGGACGGGAGGATTGTCATGTGGATCTCGATTTCAGAGTGGATCTGCCCGAGTTTTCTGGTACGTAGCAAGCTGAAGGATTTATTGATTGGCTGAATGAAGTGGAGCGGATTTTCGAATATAAGGAGGTTCCAGATCGTGTCAAAGTGAAACTGGTCGCCATCAAACTCAAAGGTAGGGCATCTGCATGGTGGGAACAGTTGAAGCGTTCACAGGAGTGACAGGGGAAATTCAAAATTACTAACTGGGAGAAGATGAAGAAGAAGATGAAAGGGCACTTCCTCCCTTTTGGCTATACTCAAACCTTGTTTCAGAGGCTTCATTCACTAAGGCAAGGCGCAAGATCAGTCAATGAATATACTAAAGAATTCTATCAGTTGGTGGCTCGGAATGATTTATCTGAAACAGAGGAGCAGATGGTAGCACGGTATTTAGGGGGATTAAGGCAGCCCCTGCAGGATGTTCTCAGCCTTCATTCATTGTGGACAGTTTCTGAGGCATATCAGCGAGCACTTGCAGTAGAGAAACAGCAGAGTAGGAGGCCAGTGGTCAGAGGTGAAGGAAGTCAGCCAGTTCGCCCTCAAGAATCTCGTCCTGCTTATCAGCCACAGCGGGATAGTTCCAGCTCAAGTATTAAGTACTTTAGGTGTGGTAAACAGGGGCATAAGGCGACTGATTGCAGGAAGCCTGTTGGTCAGAAGAATAAAAATCTTCTGATTGAGGAGGATATGATAGAGGAGTTCGAGGAAGTTGGGGAACCCGTGTATGATGAGGGTGAAGATGAGGACGTGCTATATGGAGATGGTCAGGAGACCCTGGTCGTTCGAAAGAGCCTGCTGACTCCCAAGGGTGACTCAGGGGATGATTGGTTGAGGACCAACGTTTTCCACACAACCTGCACAGTTGCTGATAAAGTCTGTAAGCTGATAATTGATAGTGGCAGTTGTGAGAATGTAGTGTCTGAGGAGGCTATCGAGAAACTGCAACTGAAGATGGATCGTCATCCCAAACCATACAAGTTGTCTTGGCTGAATAAAGGCAGTGAGGTAACGATATAAAAATGATGCTTAGTGTCTTTCTCGATTGGAAAAAAACATTTTGATAATGCTTGGTGTGATGTGGTGTCAATGAACGCGTGTCATGTTTTGTTGGGACGGCCTTGGCAGTATGATCGCAGTGTTATCCATGATGGGCGGAAGAATACATATTCTCTTAGCATCAAAGGGAAGAGAATTGTTTTGGTGCCTCGCGAGGAAGGAAACATCCTTGCCCCGGTAGTTAATAACCCCAATCTTTCTATGTCCAGGTTCTTAGTTGAGGTTGGGCGTGAAAAAATAGTTTATGTTTTAATGCCTCATGAAAATAGTACAGCGAATGTGGATTCAGAATTTCCAGCAGAAGTGCAGCAACTACTGATGGAGTTTTCTGACTTGATGCCGGAGGATCTTCCTCTAGGACTACCACCTATGAGGGACATTCAACATTAAATCGACCTCATTCCGGGGTCAAGTCTACCAAACCGACCAGCATATCGCCTCAGTCCTAAGGAAGCTGAAGAGTTGCAGCGATAGGTGGTAGAATTATTGGAAAGGGGCTACATTCGTGAGAGTATGAGTCCTTGTGCAGTTCCTGCTCTACTAGTGCCGAAAAAAGATGGGCCATGGCGTATGTGTGTTGACAGCAGGGCAATTAACAGGATTACAATGAAGTACAGGTTTCCAATTCCCCGTCTGGACGACATGTTGGATCAATTATCCGGTTCTAAGGTCTTCTCAAAAATTGACCTTAAAAGTGGATACCACTAGATCAGAATCAGGCCTGGAGATGAGTGGAAGATCGCCTTCAAGACACAGCATGGGTTGTACGAGTGGATGGTCATGCCCTTTGGACTATCCAACGCACCCAGCACTTTTATGAGGTTTATGCATCAGGTTTTACGGCCTTTCATGGGAAAGTTTGTGGTAGTTTATTTTGATGACATACTTATTTATAGTCTGACATGGGAGTCACATTTTAATCATCTTCGTGCTGTCTTTGATGTAATGACGACGGAGCGCTTATTCATCAATCAGAATAAGTGTTCTTTCTTCATAACTTCTGTAACTTTTTTGGGTTTTGTTGTGTCTACTGATAGTGTTAATGCAGATCAATCCAAAATTGAGGCAGTTTTGAATTGGCCGAAACCAAAAACTTTGCACGATGTCAGGAGTTTCCATGGATTGACATCTTTCTATCGTCGATTCATCAGAAACTTCAGTACCTTGATTGCTCCTATCACAGAGTGCCTTAAAGGGCGTGATTTTCAGTGGACTGAGGAGGCAGAGGCTCGCTTTTAGTGGGTTAAGCAGAAGATGACGGAGGCCCTTGGCACTTCCGAATTTTGAAAAGGTGTTCGAGGTAAACTGTGATGCGTCTGGAGTTGGTATTGGTGGTGTTCTGAGTCAAGAGGGATGTCCAATAGCCTTTTTTAGTGAGAAGCTATCGGGATCGAAGAAAAATTATTCCACTTATGACCTGGAGTTCTATGCCATAGTTTAGACTTTGAAGCATTGGCGCCATTACCTGGTATAGAGGGAGTTCATCCTTGTTACTGATCATGAGGCTTTGAAGTGCATCAATGGTCAGCACAAGCTAAGTAGGCGACATGCAAAGTGGGTGGCTGATGAGTGATTTACACTCATTATATTATGCCATTAATTTCATGATTTTTCTATCTTGGAGAGTATTTTAGAAGTGCTAACAGGTGATTTTGGTGTTGTTTTGTAGATTGATGGAAATGGAGAAAACTAGAGCTAAAAGAGGTCAAATGAAGGAAATAGGCAAGAGCTAGCGAAATTGGATGAAATGACCAAAACGTAAGAGATCCAAAGTTCGAGGATTAAAATGCAATTAATCAAAAGTCGTGTCAAAACTTGAAATGAAGATCCGAGAGTTCTAGAAGCCAATTGGACAAAGGAAGGTGTCAAAGGGATCAAATTTAGTCAAGATATGATCATAAATCATCTTCCGACCAAAAAGTTTTGCGCCGGAGTTTTCGTCTCACATTTAGACTCATTTTTGACATAGAAAACGATCGAATTGGAGAATTATTCCTGAAGCAAAATTGTATTCCTTTGAATTATCTTTCCAACGCATCTTGAATCACTTCAATCGGATATCGAACGAAAAAGTTATGATAAAAATACTGAAAGCTATCTAGTGCAACCGAAGTAGTCCTCAGCGCCCAGGCACTATCCCTCAGCGCCTAGGCGCCATGATGCTGAAATTTTGACAGAAAGTCAGGGCCTAGGCGTCCAAATCGCAGCGCCTAGGCGCCGCCATGTGAGAGTAATTTTTTTAGGTTTTTACCATTCTTTTTCAGCCCAACTCATCTCCAAATCTTTCCCTAAGCTCCAAGACAATATAAACACAGGATTGAAGACCTAAACGAGGGGGGAGCCGCACACTAAAAATCTAGGGGATCAAGCCACGCG
>NW_019229168.1:0-3591 GCF_002742605.1 Olea europaea var. sylvestris
TGTTCAATTTACTTTCAATGTATTCAAATTCTCTATTGTAAGCTTTCTACAAAATTATAATCAAATTTTCTTTCGTCCCGATGCGACCGAGAAAAGGCGGAAGGTAGTCTAATGGAGCAGACTACTGCCGCACGGTGTCCCTTTCTGTGCCAAGACGAAAAGCACCCCGTGAAAGTTGGTATCAGAGCTGCGGCTCACGACCCTTGATAAGAAAGCTATGGATCCAATTACATCCCACACCACTGAAGTGGTAGAGCCTCAAAAGAAGGGTACTACTAAACAGCGCGTGGATGCGCTTGATGAGACAACTACTAGGCTGTGCTATGCTTTGGAAGGTCTTGAGGAAAAAGTCGAGATGGCCAAATCCGAGATTCGTGGATTACACATCCAACTGGATGAAAGCCAAAGGGCTTGCGCAGCAATGACTGAAGCTGCTGCAATCATTCCTGATCTGCAGGATGAAATGGAAGCGTTGAGAGCTCAATTGTGGGTACTCCAACGTGCGGTGGGCAATGGGTACGCTCCCGTACCTGAGTATGCTTGTAGACTCAGAATTCCTAAACCGTGTACCTATGGAGAGGCACATGATGCAAAAGAAGTCGAAAATTTATTGTTTGATATGGAACGGTACTTTCTCACAGTTTCGATTGAAGACGAAGCTAGAAAGGTAACCGCAGCTACCATGTATCTGGGTGGAGATGCAAAACTATGGTGGCGAACCAAATATGCTGACATTCAGGCCCACAGGGTTCGAATAAATTCTTGGGATCTCTTCAAGGAAGCGATCAGATTGCAATTTTTCCCGAAAAATGTCGAGTATCAGGCTCGACGGGCACTTCGAGACCTGAAACACACGAGCTCTATCAGGGAGTATGTGAAATCCTTCTCAGGGCATATGCTGAATATTAGAGATATGTCGGAAAAAGATAAGCTCTTCACCTTTATGGAAGGGTTGAAACCGTGGACACGCACGAAACTTCAAAGACGGAAGGTTACTGATTTGAGCACGGCCATGGGAGCCGCTGAATACTTGAGCGACTACCAAACAGAATCTAGAAAAGATCGACCTTCGGGGAATAATCAAGCAATTGGAGGTGGTAACAGATCTTACAGACCCAGCTCGAACCCAAATGGGGGAGAGCCTTACTCTCAAAATAGAGAAGGAGCTTATCAAAGCACATGTAGCTTTTAGGGAAACTATCATAATAGTCGTCAAGGAAATTTTAACGGCAGCAACAGTAACAACTGGAACAAAGGAAAAGCAACGGAGGGTCGAACTGATGCCACTCTCAAATTGAAGTGTTTTTTATGTGAAGGACCTCATCGGGTGTCGGAGTGTCCTCAGAAGTGGATGGTGAATGCATACGACAGTTAGCAAGTGGCGGTTCAAGTTCAAAGCAAGAGGCCTCACAGGCTAATTGTCATAGCGAGACTGACTCTGAAGAGGATGAGGACGTAGTTGGGGCATTTTCACATCGGTGCAACACACTGTCGCATCGGGTTGCTGAAAAGGATGATGTCCCATTGAAAGAGGCAAAGATGGAAGAAGCGAAGGCTCGAATTTGTAGGGCCAAAGGCTTAACGTACATTGATGTAAAAATCAATGGGAAGCCAATCAGGGCTATGGTGGATACTGGTGCTACCCACAAATACCTTGCATGTACCGAAGTAGAGCGGCTCAGACTTGTTCTAGAAAAGGCTAGTGAAAAAGTCAAAGCAATCAACTCCGCTGCTCAACCAATAGCTGGAGTGGCGAAATCGGTGTTGATCAAAGCAGGTCCTTTTGAGGGAAGGACAAATTTATCTGCAGTTCAGATGGATGATTTCAAGCTTATTCTGGGATTGAAATTTCTTCGGGATACTAAGACAACAGTGTTACCATATTCCGATTCGTTAATGATGATAGGTAATAAGCCGTGTGTTATCTCTACACAAGTTGGGAGGATGGGCGAGAAGAGTATCTCAGCCACGCAATTTAGTAAGGGTTTCAAGAGAAATGAACCCTCTTTTTTGTGCACTCTTCGATTAGAGGAGATCGAAGAGGCGAATGGTCCTATTCCATAACCCGTTAAAAGGCTTATTCAGGAATTTGAGGACATCTTGCTGGAAGAATTACCAAAGAAATTATCACCAAGAAAGACGATTGATCATGAGATTGAACTTATTCCAGGCGCCAAACCTCCTGCCAGGGCACCATACCGTATGTCTCAGCCTGAGCTTGAAGAGCTTAGGAAGCAATTGGGAGAAATGTTGGAGAGTGGAATCATTGTGCCTGCGAAATCACCATACGGAGCTCCTATATTGTTTCAGAAATGGCCGATGGTTCTCTTAGAATGTGCTGCGACTATCGAGCCTTGAACAAGATTACTGTAAAGAATAGCTATCATATCCCACTGGTTGCGGATTGCTTCGATCTTTTAAGTCAGGCGAAGTATTACACAAAAATTGATCTTAGGTCCGGATACTAGCAAGTTCGGATCAAGGAGGGAGACGAAGCAAAGACTACGGTGGTAACCAGATATGGAGCCTTTGAATTTAAAGTGATGCCTTTTGGCTTGACAAACGCTCTACCAACATTTTGTACTATGATAAATCAGGTACTTCACGGGTTCTTAGATGATTTTGTCGTGGTGTACTTGGATAACATAGTAATCTACAACGAGACATTGGAGGAACATGTCCAGCATGTGAGGCAAGTTTTTAATCGGCTACGGGAGAATGAACTTTATGCTAAGCCGTCTAAATGCTCATTTGCTTAGACATCTATCAGTTTCTTGGGTCACATCATTGAACAAGGTAAAATCCGCATGGATTCGAAGAAGGTTACGGCCATCAAAGATTGGCAACCACCAAAAATCGTACGTGATGTACGTTCATTTCTTAGGTTATGCAATTACTATCGAAGATTTGTGAAAGGCTACTCAGAAATTGCACTGCCACTTACTGAATTGACAAAGAAGGATAAGGATTGGGATTGGTCATCCCAATGCCAAGCTGCTTTTGAAAGGTTGAAGAAGTCCATGTGGACGAACCCGGTTTTAGCCTTACCGGATATGGCTAAACCATTCGAAGTTCATACAGATGCTTCAGATTTTGCCCTTGGTGGAGTCCTCATGCAAGAAGGACATCCAGTAGCATATGAGAGCCGAAAATTAAACCGGACAGAACGTCGTTACTTGGCACATGAAAAGGAATTGTTAGCAGTTGTCCATTATCTCAGAGGATGGCGTCACTATCTGCTTGGGTCTCCATTTATTGTGAAGACAGATAACACTGCAGTTAGTCACTTTATGTCCCAACCAAAACTATCGAGCAAACAGGCTCGTTGGCAGGAATTCCTTTCGGAGTTCAATTTTATGTTAGAGTATCGTCCAGGCTCTAGTAATCATGTTGTCGATGCTCTTAGTCGACGGGCCGATTTAGCTACCATCTGCTTGGGCTGATTTAGCTGTCATCTGCTCCGTAGCTGCTCTTTCAAGGAGCACAGTCTCGACGAACACTAGAGACTAAATTCGGGCACTTATGGAGAAGGACCCAGCTACCCAATATTTGATCGACCTCATCAAGTAGGGTAAAACTCGATAGTTCTGG
>NW_019229169.1:0-3589 GCF_002742605.1 Olea europaea var. sylvestris
GACAAAATTTCCCCCGACGCGATTTTTGTTTCCGATCAACCTGTCAAATTAGAGCTTATTCCGACACCATCGCGAAAAATGACGAAATTGCCCCTGGTGAGGTTTTTTTCCCATCAACCTGCCAAATTTTTGCCCATTCCTACTCCGTCGCGAAAAGAGACGAAATTGCCCCTAGCACGATTTTTGTTTCCGATCAACCTGTCAAATTTGAGCCCATTCCGACTCCGTCCTGAAAAATGACGAAATTTCCCTCGGCGAGATTTTTGTTTCCAATCAACCTATCAAATTTGAGCACATTCCGTCACCGTCGCGAAAAATGACGAAATTGCCCCTGGCGCGATTTTTGTATCCGATCAACCTGTCAAATTTGAGCCCATTCCGACTCCGTCGCGAAAAATGATGAAATTACCCCCGGATTGATTTTTGTTTCCGATCAACTTGTCAAATTTGAGCTCATTCCGACAGCGTCGCAAAAAATGATGAAATTGCCCCCGACGCGATTTTGTTCCCGATCAACCTGTCAAATTTGAGCCCATTCCGACTTCGTCGCGAAAATTGACGAAATTGTCCCCTGCGCGATTTTCGTTTCCGATCAACAAGTCAAATTTGGGCCCATTCCGACACCTTCGTAAAAATGACGAAATTGCCCTTGGTGCGATTTTTGTTCCCGATCAACCTGTAAAATTTGAGCCCATTCCGACTCCACCGCGAAAAGTAACTAAATTGCTACCGGCGCGATTTTTGTTTACGATCAACCGGTCAAATTTGAGCCCAATCCGACACCGTCGCGAAAAATGAGGAAATTACCCCTGGCGTGGTTTTTGTTTCTGATCAACCTTTCAAATTTGAGCCCATTCCGACACCGTCGCGAAAAATGACGTAATTGCCCTTGGCGCGATTTTTGTTCTCGATCAACCTGTCAAATTTGAGCCCATTTTGACACCGTCGAGAATAATGACGAAATTGCCCCTGGCGCGATTTTTTACTTCCGATCAAACTGTCAAATTTTAGCCCATTCCGACTCCGTCGTGAAGAAGGTCGAAATTCCCCCCAGATCGATTTTTGGTTCCGATCAACCTGTCAAATTTAAGCCCATTCCCTCACCATCGCGATAAATGACGAAATTGTCCTGGTGCGATTTTTGTTCCCGATCAACCTGTCAAATTTGAGCCCATTCCGACTCCGTCGCAAAAAATGACGAAATTGCCCCCGGCACGATTTTTGTTTCCGACCAACCTGTCAAATTTGAGCCCAATCCGACACCGACGAGAAAAATGACGAAATTGCCTCTGGCGCGATTTTTCTTTCCGATAAACCTGTCAAATTTGAGCCCATTACGACTCCGTTGCGAAAAATGACGAAATTCCCCCTGATGCGATTTTTGTTTCCGATCAACCTGTCAAATTATAGCCCGTTCTGGAACCGTCGCGAAAAATGACGAAATTACCCCTGGCTCGATTTTTGTTTCCGTACAACCGGTCAAATTTTAGCCAATTCCGACATAGTCACGAAAAATGACGAAATTGCCCCCGGTGCGATTTTTTACGGTCAACCTGTCAAATTTGAGCCCACTCCGACACCGTCGCAAAAAATGACGAAATTGCCTCTGGCGCGATTTTTATTTCCGATCAACCTGTCAAAATTGAGCCCGTTCCGACTCCGTCGTGAAAAATGACAAAATTGCCCCTGATACGATTTTTGTTTCCGATTAACCTGTCAAATTTTATCCCATTCCGGCACCATCGTGAAAAATGAAGAAATTGCCCCTGGTCCGATTTTTGTTTTCGAGCAACCTGTCAAATTTTAGCCCATTCCGACACAGTCGCGAAAAATGACTAAATTCCCCCCGGCGCGATTTTTGTTTCCGAACAACCTGTCAAATTTGAGCCCATTCCAACACCGTTGCGAAAAATGACGAAATTACCCCTGGCGCGATTTTTATTTCCCATCAACCTGTTAAATTTAAGCCCATTCCGACGCCGTCGCAAAAAATGACGAAATTGCCCTTGGCGCGATTTTTGTTTTCGATCAACCAGTCAAATTTGAGCCCATTCCGACTCCGTCGCGAAAAATGATGAAATTTCCCCCGGATCGATATTTGTTTTCCATCAACCTGTCAAATTTGAGCCCATTCCGACACCGTCGCGAAAAATGACGAAATTGCCGCTGGCGCAATTTTTGTTCCCGATCAGCCTGTCAAATTTGAGCTCATTCCGACACCTTCGTAAAAATGACGAAATTGCCCCTGGCACGATTTTTGTTCCCGAACAACCTGTCAAATTTGGGCACATTCCGACTCCGTCGCGAAAAATGATGAAATTGCACCTGGCGCGATTTTTGTTTACGATCAACCTGTCAAATTTGAGCCCAATCCGACACCGTCGCGAAAAATGATGAAATTGCCCCCTGATAAATTTTTATTTGTGAACAACTTGTCAAATTTGAGCCCATTCCGACACCGTCGCGAAAAATGACTTAATTACCCCTGGCGCGATTTTTGTTTTTGATCAACCTGTCAAATTTGAGCCCATTCCGACTCCGACGCGAAAAATGACGAAATTGCCCCCGGATCGATATTTGTTTCCGATCAACCTGTCAAATTTGAGCCCATTTCGACACCGTTACGAAAAATGATGAAATAGCCCCTGGCGCGCTTTTTGATTCCGATCAACCTGTCAAATTTCATCCCATTCCGACACTGTCGCGAAAAATGACGAAATAGCCCCTGGCGCTTTTTGTTTCCGATCAACCTGTCAAATTTTAGCCCATTCCGACACAGTTGCGAAAAATGACGAAATTGCCATAGGCACAATTTTTCTTTTTTTCTTATCAACATGTCAAATTTGAGCCCATTCCGACAATGTCGCGAAAAATGACGAAATTGCCCCTGGCACGATTTTTGTTTCCGATCAACCTGTCAAATTTTAGCCCATCCCGACACCGTCAAGAAAAATGACGAAATTGGCCCCAGCGCGATTTTTGCTTCCCATCAACCAGCCAAATTTCACACCATTCCGGCACCGTAGCGAAAAATGACGAAATTGCCCCGGCTCGATTTTTGCTCCTGATCAACCTGTCAAATTTGAACCCATTCCGACTCCGTCGCAAAAAAATGAAGAAATTGCCCCCAGCGCGATTATTGTTTCCCATCAACCTGTTAAATTTGAGCCCATTCCGACACCTTCATAAAAATGATAAAATTTCCCCTGACGCGATTTTTGTTCCCGATCAACATGTCAAATTTGAGCTCATTCCGACTCCGTCGCGAAAAATGATGAAATTGCTCCCGGCACCATTTTTGTTTACAATCAACCTGTCAAATTTGAGCCCATTCCGACGCCGTCGCAAAAAATGACGAAATTGCCCTTGGCGCGATTTTTGTTTTCGATCAACCTGTCAAATTTGAGCCCATTTCGACTCCGTCGCTAAAAATGACGAAACTGCACACGGATCGATATTTGTTTCCGATCAACTTGTCAAATTTGAGCCCATTCAGACACCTTCGTAAAAATGACGAAATTGCCCCCTCATCGAATTTTGTTCCGATCAACCTGTCAAATTTGAGCCCATTCCGACTCCGTCGCGAAAA
>NW_019229170.1:0-3589 GCF_002742605.1 Olea europaea var. sylvestris
GAATTGCTAGTCTAATTCGATTGGAATCGAGCCAACGAAAAGTGGTTTTTGATTTCATGATAACTTCGATTTTGTTCTTTTTTGCGAATTTCAAGTCTTCTTCGATTGGAATAGAGCCAATTTTGATTTCATGATAACTTCGGATTTGTTCGTTTTTTGCGAATTACTAGTCTAATTCGATTGGAATCGAGCCAATGAAAAGTGACTTTTGATTACATGATCACTTTGGATTTTTTCATTTTTGGCGAATTCCTAATCAAATTCGATTGGAATCGATCCAATGAAAAGTTGATTTTGATTTTATGATAACTTCGGGTTTGTTCGTTTTTGGCGAATTGCTAGTCTAATTCGATTGGAATCGAGCCAATGAAAAGTGGTTTTTGATTTCATGATAACTTCGATTTAGTTCGTTTATGACGAATTGCTTGTCTAATTCGATTGGAATCAAGCCAATGAAAAGTGGCTTTTGATTTCACGACAACTTCGAGTTTTGTTCATTTTTGGCGAATTGCTAGTCTAATTCGATTTGAATTGAACCAACGAAAAGTGGCACTTGATTTCAAGATAACTTTGGGTCTTTTCGTTATTGGCGAATTGCTAGTCTAATTCGATTGGAATCGAGCCAATGAAAAGTGGTTTACGATTTCAAGATAACTTCAGGTTGTTCATTTTTGGCGAACTGTTAGTCAAATCCCATTGGAATCGAGCCATTGAAAAGTGGCTTTTGATTTAACGATAACTTTGGGTTTGTTCTTTTTTGTGAATTGCTAGTCTAATTCGATTGGAATTTAGCCACTGAAAACTGGTTTTTGATTTCATGATAACTTCGGGTTTGTTCATTTTCGACGACTAGCTAGTCTAGTTCGTTTGGAATCGAGCCAATGAAAAGTGGTTTATGATTTCATGATAACTTTGGGTTGTTCATTTTTGATGAATTGCTAGTCTAATTCCATTGGAATCGAGCCAATGAAAAGTGGTTTTTGATTTAAAGATAACTTTGGGTTTGTTCCTTTTTATGAATTGCTGGTCTAATTCGTTTGGCATCGAGCTAATGAAAAGTGGTTTATGATTTCATTATAACTTCGGGTTTGTTCATTTTTAACGAATTGCTAGTCTAATTCGATTGGAATCGAGCCAATGGAAAGCAATTTTTGATTTCATGAAAACTTCGGGTTTGTTCGTTTTTGGCGAATTGCTATTCTAATTCGATTGGAATCGAGACTCTGAAAAGTGATTTTTGATTTCATGATAACTTCGAGTTTGTTCGTTTTCGACGACTTGCTAGTCTAATTCATTTGGAATCTAGCCAATGAAAAGTGGCTTATGATTTCATGATAATTTCGAGTTTGTTCATTTTTGGCGAATTGCCAGTCTAATTCGATTTGAATCGAGCCAATGAAAAGTGGATTTTGGTTTCATGATAACCTCAGGTTTGTTCGCTTTGGTGAATTGCTAGTCTAATTCGATTGGAATCGAGCCAATGAAAAGTTATTTTTCATTTCATGATAACTTCGGGTTTTTTTCGTTTTTGGTTGGTGGCTAGTCTAATTCGATTGGAATCGATCCAATAAAAAGTGGATTTTGATTACTTGATAACTTCGAGTTTGTTCAATTTCAACGACTTGTTGGTCAAATTTACTTGGAATCGAGCCAATGAAAAGTGGTTTATGATTTCATGATAACTTTACATTTGTTCATTTTTTGTGAATTGCAAGTTTAATTCGATTGGAATAGAGCCCATGAAAAGTGGTTTTTGATTTCAGGATAACTTCGGGTTTTTTCATTTTCGATGACTTGCTAGTCTAATTTGTTTGGAATCGAGCCAATGAAAAGTGGTTTATGATTTCATGTTAACTTCAGGTTTGTGCGTTTTCGGCGAATTGCTAGTCTAATGCGATTGGAATCAAGCCAATGCAAAGCTATTTTTGATTTCATGAAAACTTTGGGTTTGTTTATTTTTGGCGCATTCTTAGTCCAATTCGATTTGAATCGAGCCAATGAAAAGTGGTTTTTGATTTTATGATAACTTCGAGTTTGTTCGTTTTCGGCGACTTGCTAGTCCAATTCGTTTGGAATCTGGTCGATGAAAAGTGGGCTATGATTTCATGATAACTTCGAGTTTGTTCATTTTTAGCGAATTGCCAGTCTAATTCTATTTGAATCGAGCCAATGAAAAGTGGTTTTTGATTTAATGATAAAAAACTTTGGGTTTGTTTGTTTTTTGCGAATTGCAAGTCTAATTCGATTGGAATTGAGCCAATGAAAAGTGATTTTTGATTTCATGATAAGTTCGGGTTTGTTCATTTTTGACAACTTGCTAGTCTAATTCGTTTGGAATCGAGCCAAAGAAAAGTGGTTTATGATTTCATGATAACTTCAGGTTTGTTCATTTTCGGCAAATTTCTAGTCAAATTTGATTGGAATAGAGCCAATGAAAAGTGGTTTTGATTTAATGATAACTTTGGGTTTATTCATTTTTTGAAAATTGCTAGTCTAATTCAAATGGAATCGAGCTAATGAAAAGTGGCTTTTGATTTCATGATAACTTTGGGTTTGTTCGTTTAGGTGAATTGCCAGTCCAATACGATTGGAATCGAGCCAATGAAAAGTGGTTTTTGATTTCATGATAACTTCGGGTTAGTTCGTTTATGGCGAATTGCTAGTCTAATTTGATTGGAATCGAACCAATGAAAAGTGGCTTTCGATTTCACAACAACTTCGGGCTTTGTTCATTTTTGGGGAATTGATAGGCTAGTTTGATTTGAATCGAGCCGATGAAAAGTGGCATTTGATTTCATGATAACTTTGGGTTTTTTCATTATTGGCGATTGCTAGTCTAATTTGAATCGAATCGAGCCAGTGACAAGTGGTTTTTGATTTCATGACTACTTCGGGTTTGTTCATTTTTGTCGAATTGCTAATCTTATTCGATTGGAATCGAGCCAATGAAAAGTGGCTTTTGATTTCATGAAAACTTTGGGTTTGTACATTTTTGGCGAATTGCTAGTCTAATTCGATTGGAATCGAGCCAATGATAAGCGGTTTTTGGTCTCATGAAAACTTCGGGTTCGTTCATTTTTGGCGAATTGTTAGTCTAATTCGATTGGAATCGAGCCAGTGAAAAGTGGTTTTTGATTTCATGATAACTTCTGGTTTGTTCATTTTTGGCGACTTGCTAGTCTAATTCGTTTGGAATCTAGCCAATGAAAAGTGGGCTTATGATTTCATGATAACTTCGGATTTGTTCATTTTTGACGAATTGCTAGTCTAATTCGATATGAATCGAGCCAATGAAAAGTGGTTTTCGATTTCATGATAACTTCGGGTTTTTTTTATCGAATTGCAAGTCTAATTCGATGGGAATCAAGCCAATGAAAAGTGGTTTTTGATTTCATGATAACTTCGATTTTGTTCATTTTTGGCGAATTTCTAGTCTAATTCGATTGGAATCGAGCCAATTTTGATTTCATGATAACTTCAAGTTTGTTCATTTTTGGCGAATTGCGAGTCTAATTCGATTGGAATCGAGCCAATGAAAAGTGGTTTTTGGTTTCATGATAACTTCGGGTTTGTTCCTTTTTGGCGAATT
>NW_019229171.1:0-403 GCF_002742605.1 Olea europaea var. sylvestris
CACAAAATTGGACTCGTGGCACAGACCCAGGATCATGGGATTTTAGCCAAATTCCTTTGTTTGGACCTCTGAAAAATTAATTTCCGTATTAGTTATGTCAGGTTGAAGAAGTGCTGGACAGAAAATTAACAAAGAAAAATCGGACTAGGGACAATTTTGTCATTTGTCGTGACGGTGCCAGAATGGGCCGAAATTTGGTAGGTCGATCGAAAATGGCCCGTGAAATTGGACTCGGTGCATAGACTCGGGATCACGGGATTTTGGCCAAATTCCTTCGTTTGGGCCTCCGAATGATTAATTTCCGCATTATTTATGTCAGGTTGAAGAAGTGCTTGACAGAACATTAACAAAGAAAAACTGCACCAGGGACAATTTTGTCATTTGTCACGACGGTGTTGGAATG
>NW_019229171.1:640-3589 GCF_002742605.1 Olea europaea var. sylvestris
GACGGTGTCGGAACGGGCCGAAATTTGGCAGGTTGATTGGAAACGGCCCGTGAAATTGGACTCGGGTCATAGACCCGGGATTGCGGGATTTTTGCCAAATTCCTTCGTTTGGGCCTCCGAATAATTAATTTCCGCATTAATTATGTAAGGTTGAAGAAGGGCAAGACAGAGAATTAAAAAAAGAAATACCGCACCACGGGAAATTTTGTAATTTGTCGTGACGGTGGCGGAATGGGCCGAAATTTGGCAAGTTGATTGGAAACGGCCCGCGAAATTGGACTCGGGGCACAGATCGAGGATCACGGGATTTTAGCCAAATTTCTACATTTGGGCTCCAAATAATTAATTTCCGTATTAATTATGTTAGGTTGAAGAAGTGCATGATAGAAAATTAACAAAGAAAAACCACACCAGGGGAAATTTTCTCATTTGTCGAGACGTTGTCAGAATGGGCCGAAATTTAGCTGGTTGTTTTGAAACGGCCCGCGAAATTGGACTCGGGGCACAAACCCGGGATCACAGGATTTTAGCCAAATTCCTACGTTTGGGCCTCCGAATAATTAATTGTCGTATTAATTATGTCAGGTTGAAGAAGTGACGGACTTATGTTAGGTTGAAGAAGTGACGGACAGAAAATTAACAAAGAAAAATCGTACCAGGGGCAATTTTGTCATCTGTCGCGACTGTGTCGGAATGGGCCAAAATTTGGTAGGTTTGATTTGAAATGGCCCGCGAAATTGGACTCGGGGCACAAACCCGGGATCACGGGATTTTAGCCAAATTCCTTCATTTGGGTCTCCGAATAATTAATTTCCCTGTTAATTATGTCAGGTGAAAGAAGTGCTGGATAGAAAATTAACATTGAAAAACCGCACGAGGGCCAATTTTGTCATTTGTTGAGACGGTGTCGGAATGGGCCAAAATTTGGAAGGTTGGTTGGAAACGGCACACGAAATCGTACTCGTGGCACAGACCCGGGATCACGGGATTTTAACCAAATTCCATCATTTGGGACTCCAAATAATTAATTTCCGAATTAATTATGTCAAGTTGAAGTAGTGCGGGACCGAAAATTAACAAAGAAAAATCACACCAGGGGCAATTTTGTCATTTGTTGCGACAGTGTCGGAATGGGCTGAATTTGGCAGGTTGATCGGAAAAGGGGCCCGCGAAATTGGAATCAGGGCACAGACACGGGACCACGGGTTTTTAGCCAAATTCCTTCGTTTGGGCCTCCAAATAATTAATTTCCGTATTAATTATGTCAAGTTGAAGAAGTACTGGACAGAAAATTAACAAAGAAAAACCGTATCACGGGCAATTTTGTCATTTATCGTGACGGGGTCGGAATGGGCCAAAATTTGACAGGTTCATTGGAAACGGCCCGCGAAATTGGACTCGGAGCACGGACCCGGGATCACGAGATACTAGCGAAATTCCTTCGTTTGGGCCTCCGAATAATTAATTTCCCTATTAATTATGTCAGGTGAAAGAAGTGCTGGTTAGAAAATTAACAATGAAAAATCGCACGAGGGCCAATTTTGTCATTTGTCGCGACGGTGTCGGAATGGGCCAAAATTTGGAAGGTTGATTGGAAACGGCACGCGAAATTGCACTCGTGGCACAGACCCGAGATCATGGGATTTTAACCAAATTCCATCATTTGGGACTCCAAATAATTAACTTCCGAATTAATTATGTCAGGTTGAAGTAGTGAGGGATAGAAAATTAACAAAGAAAAATTGGACCAGGGACAATTTTGTTATTTGTCGTGAAGGTGTCAGAATGGGCCGAAATTTGGTAGGTTGATTGGAGACGGCCCGTGAAATTGGACTCGGTGCATGGACCCAGGATCACGGGATTTTGGCCAAATTCCTTCGTTTGGGCCTCTGAATGATTAATTTTCGTATTAATTATGTCAGGTTGAAGAAGTGCTGCACAGAACATTAACAAAGAAAAACCGCACCAAGGGCAATTTTGTCATTTGTCGTGACGGTGTCGGAATGGGCCGAAATTTGGCAGGCTGATTGGAAACGGCCCGCGAAATTGGAATCGGGGCACAGACCTGGGATCACGGGATTTTAGCCAAATTCCTTCGTTTGGGCCTCCGAATAGTTAATTTCCGTATTAATTATGTCATGTTGAAAGAGAGCTGGACAGAAAATTAACAAAGAAAAATCGAACCAGGGTCAATTTTGTCATTTGACGTGACGGTGTCGGAATGGGCCAAAATTTGGTAAGCTTATTGGAAACGGCCCGCGAGATTGGACCTAGGGCACAGATCCAGAATCACGAGATTTTAGCCAAATTCCTTCGTTTGGGCCTCCGAATAGTTAATTTCCGTATTAATTATGTCATGTTGAAAGAGAGCTGGACAGAAAATTAACAAAGAAAAATCGAACCAGGGGCAATTTTGTCATTTGTTACGACGGTGTCGGAATGGGCCGAAATTTGGCAGGCTGATTGGAAACGGCCCGCAAAATTGGACCTAGGGCACAGACCCGGAATCACGAGATTTTCGCTAAATTCATTCGTTTGGGCCTCCGAATAATTAATTTCCTTACTAATTATTTCAAGTTGAAGAGGTGCTGGACAAAAAATTGACAGAGAAAAACCAGACCAGGGGCAATTTTGTCATTTATCGTAACAATGTTGGAATGGGCCAATATTTGGGAGGTTCATTGCAAACGGCCCGCGAAATTGGACTCGGGGCACAGAATCGAGATCATGGGATTTTAGAAAAATTCATTCATTTACGCCTCCGAATAATTAATTTCCGTATTAATTATGTCATGTTGAAGTAGTGCTGGACAGAAAATTAACAAAGAAAAACCGCTCCATGGGCAATTTTTTGTCATTGGTCGCGATAGTGTCGGAATGGGCTGAAATTTGACAGGTTGATTGGAAACGGCCTGCGAAATTGGAATCGGGGCACAGACCCTGGATCAC
>NW_019229172.1:0-3589 GCF_002742605.1 Olea europaea var. sylvestris
GGGCAATTTAATCATTTTTCGCGACTGTGTCAGAATGGGCTAAAATTTGACTGGATGATCGGAAACAAAAATCGCGCCGGGGGTAATTTCGTCAGTTTTTCGACAGTGTCGGAATGGGGTGAAATTTGGCAGGTTGATCGGAAATAAAAATCTCGCCGGGGCAATTTCGTCATTTTTCTCGACTGTGTCGAAATGGGCCAAAATTTGACTGGTTGATCGGAAACAAAAATCGCGCCAGGGGCAATTTCGACATTTTTCGCGACTGTGTCGGAAATCGCTCAAATTTGACAGGTTGATCGAGAACAAAAACCGCGCCGGGGATAATTTCGTCATTTTTCGCGACAGTATCGGAATTGACTAAAATTTTATAGGTTGATCGGAAACAAAAATCGCGCCGGGGCAATTTTGTCATTTTTCGTAACGATGTCGAAATAGGCTAAAATTTGACTGGTTGATCGGAAACAAATACCGCGCCGAGGGCAATTTCATCATTTTTCGCGACTGTGTCGGAATGGGCTAAACTTTGACAGGTTGGTCGGGAACAAAAATCGCGCCAGGGGTAATTTCGTTATTTTTCGCAACTGTGTCGGAATTGACCAAAATTTGAGAGGTTGATCGGAAACAGAAATCGCGCCGGGGGCAATTTTGTAATTTTTACGACGATATCGGAATGGACTAAAATTTGACTAGTTGATCGGAAACAATAATCACGCCAGGGGCAATTTCGTTATTTTTCGCGACGGTGTCAGAATGGGTTAAAATTTGACTGGATGATTGGAAACAAAAACCGCGCCGGGGGCAATTTCGTCATATTTCTCGACTGTGTCGGAATGGGCTAAATTTTAACTGGTTGATCGGAAACAAAAATCGCGCTAGGGGCAATTTTGTCATTTTTAGCAACTATGTCGGAATGGGCTCAAATTTGACAGGTTGATCGTAAATAAAAAATCGTGCCGGGGGCAATTTCGTCATTTTTCGCGACTGTGTCGGAATGGGCTAGAATTTGACAGGTTGATCGAAAATAAAAATCGCGCCGGTGGCAATTTAATCATTTTTAGCGACTGTGTCGGAATGGGCGAAAATTTGACCTGTTGATCGGAAACAAAAATCGTGCCGAGGGCAATTTCGTCATTTTTTGCGACCGTATCGGAATGGGCTCAAATTTGACAGGTTGATCGGGAACAAAAATCGCGCTGGGGGTAATTTCGTCATTTTTCGCAACTGTTTTGGAATTGGATAAAATTTGAAGGGTTGATCGGAAATAAAAATCGTACCGGGGGCAATTTCGTCATTCTTCGCGATTGTGTCGGAACGGGCTAAAATTTGACAGGTTGGTCGGGAACAAAAATCGCGCCGGGGGCAATTTCGTCATTTTTCGCGACTGTGTCGAAAAGGGCTCAAATTTGACGGGTTGATCGGGAACAAAAACCTCGCCGGGGGTAATTTCGTCATTTTTCGCGACTGTGTCGAAAAGGGCTAAAATTTGACTGGTTGATCGGAAACAAAAACCTAGCCGAGGGCAATTTCATCATTTTTCGCGACTGTTTCGGAATGGGCAAAAATTTGACAGGTTAAATGGAAACAAAAATCGGGCCAGGGGCAGTTTCGTCATTTTTTGCGACCTTGTCGGAATGGACACAAATTTGACAGCTGATCGGGAACAAAAATCGCGCAGGGTGAATTTCGTCATTTTTCGTAACTGTGTCGGAATTGGTTAAAATTTGACAGGTTGATCGGAAACAAAAATCGCGCCGGGGGCAATTTCGTCATTTTTCGAGACGGTGTCGGAATGGGCTAAAATTTGACTGGTTGATCGGAAACAAAAATCGCGCCGGGGGCAATTTCGTCAGTTTTCTGACTATGTCGGAATGGGTTGAAATTTGGCAGGTTGATCGTAAATAAAAGTCGTGCCGGGGCAATTTCGTCATTTTTCTCGACTGTGCCGAAATGGGCTAAAATTTGACTGGTTGATCAGAAACAAAAATCGCGCCAGGGGCAATTTCGTCATTTTTAGCGACTGTGTCGGAATGGGCTAAAATTTGACAGGTTAATCGGAAACAAAAAACCGTGCCGGGGACAATTTCGTCATTTTTCACGACTGTGTCGGAATGGACTAAAATTTGACAGGTTGATCGGAAACAAAAATCGCGCCGGGGGCAATTTAATCATTTTTCGCGACTGTGTCAGAATGGGCAAAAATTTGACTGGATGATCGGAAACAAACATCCCGCCGGGGGCAAATTCGTCATTTTTCGCGACTGTGTCGGAATGGGCTCAAATTTGACAGGTTGATCGGGAACAAAAATCGCGCCGGGGGTAATTTCGTCTTTCTTCTCAACTATGTCGGAATTGACTAAAATTTGATAGGTTGATCGAAAAAAAATCGCGCCGGGGGCAATTTTGTCATTTTCCGCGACGATGTCCAAATGGGCTAAAATTTGACTGGTTGATCGGAAACAAAAATCGCGCCGGGGGCAATTTCGTCATTTTTTGCGACCGTGTTGGAATGGGCACAAATTTGACAGCTGATCGGAAACAAAAATTGCGCCAGGGGCAATTTCGTCATTTTTAGCTACTGTCTCGGAATGGGCTAAACTTTGACTGGTTGATCTGAAACAAAAAACCACGCCGTGGGAAATTTCGTTAGTTTTCCGACTGTGTCGGAATTGGGTGAAATTCGGCAGGTTGATCGGAAATAAAAATCGCGCCGGGGCAATTTCGTCATTTTTCTCGACTGTGTCGAAATGGGCAAAAATTTGACTGGTCGATCGGAAACAAAAATCGCACCGGGGCAATTTCGTCATTTTTAGCGACTGTGTCGGAATGGGTTAAAATTTGACAGGTTGATCGGAAGCAAAAAACCGTGCCAGGGGCAATTTCGCCATTTGTCTCGACTGTGTCGGAATGGGCTAAAATTTGACAGGTTGAGCGGAAGCGTAAATCGCGCCGGGGGCAATTTCGTCATTTTTCGCGACGGAGTCGGAATGGGCTCAAATTTGACAGGTTGATCGGGAACAAAAACCGCGCCGAGGGTAATTTCATCATTTTTCGCATCTGTGTCGGAATTTGCTAAAATTTGATAGGTTGATCGGAAACAAAAATCGCACCGGGGGCAATTTCGTCATTTTTCTCGACTGTGTCGGAATGGGCTAAAATTTGACTGGTTGATCGGAAACAAAAATCGTGCCAGGGGCAATTTCGTCATTTTTCGCGATTGTGTCGGAATGGGCTAAAATTTGACAGGTTGGTCGGGAGCAAAAATCGCGCCGGGGGCAGTTTCGTCATTTTTCGCAACTGTGTCGGAATTGGCCAAAATTTGACAGGTTGATCGGAAACAAAAATCGCGCCGGGGGCAATTTTGTAATTTTTCGCGATGGTGTTGGAATGGGCTAAAATTTGACTAGATGATCGGAAACAAAAATCGCGCCGGGGACAATTTCGTCATTTTTGCGGCGATGTCCGAATGGACCAAAATTTGACTAGCTGATCGGAAACAAAAATCGCGCCGGGCGCAATTTCATTATTTTTCGAGATTGTGTCGGAATGGGCTAAAATTTGACAAGTTGATCGTAAACAAAAATCGCGTCGG
>NW_019229173.1:0-3588 GCF_002742605.1 Olea europaea var. sylvestris
AAGTTACGCTCAATTCTTCGTACGCCGACTCTCCAAGCGTTCTAAAAATGCAACTGCTCATTCTTTCGAAAAATGGCCCAAATTACTAATACGTCACGATGAAGTCATGAGTTTAGTCCAAAACAGTCGCTACATTTTCGAAAAGTACTTATGGGCCAAAAACGGACACCGTGTGCAAAACTCACGCTCAATTCTTCGTACGCCGACTATCCAAGCGTTCCAAACATGCAAGTGCTCATTCTTTCGAAAAATGGCCGAAATCCCTCATACATCATGACGAAGCAGTGAGTTCAATCTAAAACGGTCTCTACATTTTCGAAAAGTATTTATGGGCCCAAAACGGACACCGTGTGCAAAAGTTACGGTCAATCCTTCCTACGTCGACTATCCAAGCGTTCCAAACATGCAAGTGCTCATTCTTTCAAAAAATGGGTGAAATCCCTCATACATCAGTACGAAGTGGTGAGTTCAATACAAAACGTTCGCTAAATTTTCGAAAAGTCCTTATGGGCCCAAAACGGACACCGTGTGCAAAAGTTACGCTCAATTCTTCGTACGTCGACTCTCCAAGCGTTCCGAATATGCAAGTGCTCATTGTTTAGAAAAATGGACGATATCCCTCATACGTCACGATGAAGTCATGAGTTCAGTCCAAAACGGTCGCTACATTTCTGAAAAGTACCTATGGGACCAAAACGGACACCATGTACAAAAGTTACGCTCAATTCTTCGTACGCCGACTCTCCAAGCGTTCCAAAAATGCAAGTGCTCATTCTTTAGAGAAATGGCCAAAATCCCTCGTACGTCACAACGAAGTCATGAGTTCAATCCAAAACGGTCGCTACATTTTCGAAAACTACTTATGGGGCCAAAACGGACACCATGTGCAAAACTTACATTCAATTCTTCGTACGCTGACTATCCAAGCGTTCGAAAAATGCAAGTGCTCATTCTTTCGAAAAATGGCTGAAATCCCTCATACGTCACGATGAAGTCGTGAGTTCAATCCAAAACGGTCACTACATTTTCGACAAGTACTTATTGGCCCAAGACGGACACCGTGTGCAAAAGTAACGCTCAATTCTTCATACGCCGACTATCCAAGCGTTCCAAACATGGAAGTGCTCATTCTTTCGAAAAATGGGTGAAATCCCTCGTACATCACTACGAAGTGGTTAGTTCAATACAAAACGTTCGCTAAATTTTCGAAAAGTCCTTATGGGCCCAAAACGGACACCGTGTGCAAAAGTTACGCTCAATTCTTCGTACGCCGACTCTCCAAGCGTCCCGAATATGCAAGTGCTCATTCTTTAAAAAAATGGACGAAATCCCTCATAGGTCATGAGGAAGTCATGAGTTCAATCCAAAACGGTCGCTACATTTCCGAAAAGTACTTATGGAACTAAAACGGACACCATGTACAAAAGTTACACTCAATCTTCGTACGCCAACTCTCCAAGCGTTCCAAAAATGCAAGTGCTAATTCTTTAGAGAAATGGCCAAAATCCCTCGTACGTCACGACGAAGTCATGAGTTCATTCCAAAACGGTCGCTACATTTTCGAAAAGTACATATGGGGCCAAAACAGACACCGTGTGCAAAACTTACATTCAATTCTTCGTACGCTGACTGTCCAAGCGTTCCAAAAATGCAAGTGCTCATTCTTTCAAAAAATGGCTGGAATCCCTCATACGTCATGATGAAGTCGTGAGTTCAATCCAAAACGGTCGCTACATTTCTGAAAAGTACTTATTGGCCCAAAACGAACACCGTGTGCAAAAGTTACGGTCACGATGAGTGAGTTCAATCCAAAACGGTCGCTACATTTCTGAAAAGTACTTATTGGCCCAAAACGAACACCGTGTGCAAAAGTTACGGTCAATTCTTCGTACGCCGACTCTCCAAGCGTTCCAAAAATGCAAGGGCTCATTCTTTCGAAAAATGGCCAAAATCCCTCATAGGTCATGACGAAGTCATGAGTTCAATCCAAAATGGTCGCTACATTTCTGAAAGGTATTTCTGGGCCAAAAACGGACACCGTGTGCAAAAGTTACACTCAATTCTTCGTACGCCGACTCTCCAGGCATTCCAAAAATGCAACTGCTCGTTCTTTCGAAAAATGGCCCAAATCACTCATACGTCACGATGAAGTCATGAGTTCAATCCAAAACGGTCGCTACATTTCCGAAAAGCACTTATGGGCCCAAAACGGACACCGTGTGCAAAAGTCACGCTCAATTCTTTGTACACCGACTCTCCAAGCGTTCCGAATATGCAAGTGCTCATTCTTTAGAAAAATGGCCAAAATCCCTCTTACGTCACGATGAAATCATGAGTTCAATCCAAAACGGTCGTTACACTTCTGAAAAGTACTTCTGGGCCCAAAACAGACACCGTGTGCAAAAGTTACGCTCAATTCTTCGTACGCCGACTATCCAAGCGTTCCAAAAATGCAAGTGCTAATTCTTTAGAGAAATGGCCAAAATCCCTCGTACGTCACGACGAAGTCATGAGTTCAATCCAAAATGGTCGCTACATTTTTGAAAAGTATTTATGGGCCCAAAACGAACACCGTGTGTAAAAGTTACGCTCAATTCTTCCTACGCCGACTCTCCAAGCATTCCAAAAATGCAACTGATCATTCTTTCGAAAAATGGCCCAAATCCCTCATACGTCACGATGAAGTCATGAGTTTAGTTCAAAACGGTCGTTACATTTTTGAAAAGTACTTATGGGCCAAAAACGGACACCGTGTGCAAAAGTCACGCTCAATTCTTCGCACGCCGACTATCCAAGCGTTCCAAACATGCAAGTGCTCATTCTTTCGAAAAATGGCCGAAATCCCTCATACATCATGACGAAGTGGTGAGTTCAATCTAAAACGGTCTCTACATTTTCGAAAAGTATTTATGGGCCCAAAACGGACACCGTGTGCAAAAGTAACGTTCAATTCTTCGTACGCCGACTATCCAAGCGTTCCAAAAATGCAAGTGCTAATTCTTTAGAGAAATGGCCAAAATCCCTCGTACGTCACTACGAAGTCATGAGTTCAATCCAAAACGGTCGCTACATTTTCGAAAAGTACTTATGGGGCCAAAACGGACACTGTGTGCAAAACGTACATTCAATTCTTCGTACGCTGACTATCCAAGCGTTCCAAAAATGCAAGTGCTCATTCTTTCGAAAAATGGCTGGAATCCCTCATACGTCACGATGAAGTCGTGAGTTCAATCCAAAACGGTCGCTACATTTCCGAAAAGTACATATTGGCCCAAAACGGACACCGTGTTCAAAAGTTACGCTCAATTCTTCGTACGCCGACTCTCCAAGTGTTCCAAAAATGCAAGGGCTCATTCTTTCGAAAAATGACCAAAATCCCTCATAGGTCATGACGAAGTCATGAGTTCAATCCAAAACGGTCGCTACATTTTTGAAAGGTATTTCTGGGCCCAAAACGGACACCGTGTGCAAAAGTTACGCTCAATTCTTCGTACGCCGACTCTCTAAGCGTTCCAAAAATGCAACTACTCATTCTTTCGAAAAATGGCCCAAATCACTCATACGTCACGATGAAGTCATGAGTTCAAT
>NW_019229174.1:0-3588 GCF_002742605.1 Olea europaea var. sylvestris
AGAGAGAGAGAGAGAGAGAGAGAGAGAGAGAATTAGGTATAAACGTAAAGAAAAAGATCAGAAAGTAAACTTATACCTCTGTTAATCCAACCATACTGATTTCGGGATGAGTAAAGCATGCTGCTGGGATGCTCAAATGGTTCAGCACATGGTCATTCCCAGAAACTTGCTCAACAACTAAAAGGGCAATGCCAGAAGTTAATTAAGTATTTATAAGTTGATAAAGAAGACCCAATTGCCAAAAATTATTGGGTTTTTTTACCAGAGATTCCCTGAGCACTTGCTGCATGAGCAAGCATCAGTTTCCCATTAGCATCGCCAATGCAATACAAGTGAGGAACCTAATTATAGTCAGAAACATCACAAATGGTAGCAAAATAAAGGAATATAAAACATCATAAACAAGCAAATGAAACTCACGACACGACTTACCAACATTCCATTTGCATCAATTACTCTCATGCGCTCGTCAACAGGGACAAATCCACGTTGTGTTTGTACGTTAATCTGCATAGATAAAAGATAGTTTTCAAATTTTAAAAATTAGTTTCTGTTGTCAGCTAATTCATCATGCCGGACAACATACATTTTCCAGCCCAAGTCCTTGAGTGAATGGAGCCCTTCCAGTTGCAATAAGAGCTGCATCTACCTGAAGGCGGCCATAGCAAATTTAAGACTGTTACATAAAAGGTATGGAGCAAACACTTATCGATAAAATATACAAAGTTAGAGCAGGTTTGGCAACAGTACAACACAAGGCTAATCTTTATTCACAATCAACTTGGTGTAGGCTAGGTATGGCAACGGTGACTATTCAAAATATCAATTATGCTACAGTGCAATAACAATCAAAACATTCCAGAAGAATGGTATTTTATTTCAGGACACATGACTTAACATGTATTGTGCATCACTCTGTTCCTTTTTTCCTGATGACTGCTATGTGTAAATATTATTTCGTTTGAATAAATAGTCAACTATGTGTCAAGCAAATGAGTAGTTTCATCCGTTAAATGATAAGTTTCCTACATCAAGTATTGTGATATACGATCTACAGTCTTAAATGCTTCCCCAGAAAAGACATCTGAAACTTACCTCCACGGTACCCTTTGGTTCTTTTGTCTTTGCATCGATGAGTTCTATTATTACTGGTTTTCCATCCTTTGCCGGAGTGATCTGTAGATAGAAGTTAAACTCACAATGTGCAAATAAGTTGTTAAATATTTGAGTTGATTTTTTGGCAGGCAAGCAACAGGCAGCTGAGTTGCATCAAGTACCTTGCTAGCAAAAACACCAGTATGATAGTCAATCTTGCGAGGATTGATAAGAACTCGTTGAGCTAGTTTTCCAATTTCAGGATCAAAACCAGGCATGAGTTGATCTAAAGCTTCAATAAATGTAACCTGTGAAGTTCAACTGTGATCAGCTTTGAGTCTCATGTATATGCATTTTACCAATAAAATAATGACATAAAATGAGAAGAATTACTTATAATTTATTTTATTTAAATTTGAAGTTCAACTGCAATCAGCTTTGAGTCTCATGTATATGCATTTTACCATAAAAATAATGACATAAAATGAGAACAACTTATAATTTGTTTTATTTAAATTTCAGTGGACATCAGTAATCAAGGAAGCGATTCAAAAATTCCCAAAAAGTATATATAAAAAAACAGAGTGGCAGTTGCCCTTCAGAATTTTCCTTTTTTCACTCTATTTCTTTCTTCCAGTTCTCTCTCTCTCTCTTCCCTTCTCTTTATTTTCCCCTTCCTTCCTACCTTCTTCTCGGTCCCATTTTAAGAAATTTTTTTGAAGAGGAAAGTAATATGATGACCTTTGAAGAGCAGGATCTGAGTAGCTACTGCATTGATGCCAATAAGATTCTTTATTTTGGGATGTTACATTTAGTGATTTACATGATTAATCTATAAGCATGCTACCTATTAAAGTTCTTGAACTTGGATGCTAATAAAACTGTGTATATAACTTGTAAGTATGCTAGCTGCTAAGTAAACAAGTTTAGATTTCACCATAGTATTTCATCAAGAGAAATTTGCATTCAAATCCTTGTACCTAATTTCATATTTAAATGACAAGTCTTTATTGGCAAATTCTATCAATTGTTGCTAGAATTGGTATAAATTATTGAGGAGACTGGAAAGATTAACTAAGTTATGCAATAAGGTGTAAATATTGCAAATAACTTCATCCAACTGTTCAATAGTAGTAATAATATCTTATTATTAAGTAGTTGTTGTTTACAAAATCATGTAATATCTCTTCAAATAATTTTCATAACACTTCCTTTCAATATCACAAAATAAATATTTAGTTTATATATTTTTTTACAAAGTAATTTCCTGATCCTATTTAAATACTTACTTTGCCATTAAAATATTTTTTTAAGAAAAAAAAACAATATTATCATGAATCAAGTTAATATCTTTTCTGTAGATGTGATAATATATATCTGTTTAGTTTCACTGAATTTATTATGTTGATTATACATTTATAGTTCATTGGTATTGTAAATCTTCTGTAGTTCAACTAAATATACAGTTAAAGTTCCACCATCTTTTAAGTTATTTTTATATAAAATATAGCATGCAACAAAATCGAAATTAAGAGAAAAAGAGTGATGGAAAGTAAGGACAACTCTGATTTCTATATGGTCATTTTACTCTAGAGAAAATACGAAATATCAAATGGTGAATCATGATAATATCTGCAGGTAATATTATCTTACAAAAAATACAGTAACAGTATAAAATGTCACACCTCACTTCCAAGTGCTGTATAGACATCACTGAATTCAAGCCCAATGTAACCACTTCCTACAATAGCTATCCACTCCGGAACAAATTCCAGTTTAAGAGCATGATCGCTGGTTATTACAGACTTACCTGCAGCCATGCATCAATAGTTTATGCTCTGCACCTCAGCCATGCAAAGTGATGTATAAAGCAATCAATGAAACTGTACAAAGTCAAAATCGATGCCAAAAGGCTCTTTTGTCTCAGTTACTCAAACAATAAATGTTCTACAGATAATGGTTCCCAATTTTTTCTGTCCTCTATCATGACATTAAAAAAAAAAAAAAAAAAGCACACTTTAAGGTGATTAATTCATTTTTAGATTAAATACTTGTTATAACATACAACAGTCTGATCCAAAATTTTCCTCAACATCATAGATTTATAGAACCTCACTCAATAAATGCAGTGATAAGTCTAGAGCATGGGGAAGCCCATGAGGAAATTACATGATGATTACGTTGGGCCCTACAGAATCGTGTTCTAATTTTGAGTACAAAATTTTTAGGCACATGCATGGGTAGTAATATTGGATAATCACAATTTCTGTTCTTACATGTCAATGACACCAGGGCATTTTATTTCAATAGAAACCTTGGCATTTTTTACTGTATAGTAACATAAGAATCCTCCCCCCCTCCCCAATCTCTATATCGCTCTCCCTTCCCTTTCCAACTGCGCCCCACAAAAAATAATTAATTTGTTGAGACAGTACTAGAATAAAGGAAAATACAAAGCCACTAAGAATTCTCCATCCCCCCCCCCCCCCCCCA
>NW_019229175.1:0-3588 GCF_002742605.1 Olea europaea var. sylvestris
ATAGAAAGAGAAATGATCTCATAAGCTCAGATAATATCACAATCATTTATCTGGTGAATAAGTTCATGGTAGAAGCCAAGAATTAAATAATCCACCAATAAATTGATTTTCCATGTCAGGCGCTTAGCTTAGGATATCATCTCTCTCTTCCACCCCCCTCTGTCATTTATTCATACAATTGAAAGACAAGATGCTGTCATTAACATAACTTCTTTCTATTGCCAACTTCTAGCCCTGCATATATTTTTTTCAAGTATAATGAGGGAGGTTTCCTAAGATCAAGGAATTTGTATTTTTACTAGAAGTGGGCCTTTTTCGAAGAGAGCATCGGACTGCTTGGTTCCAGTAAAAAATCTAACTGGTTTGGTGTCTTGAAACTGAGAACTAGACTATATAGCCCGACTCTAGTTTCCAATAGGACTCCAATATTAATCTATAGTCTCCCAACTAAACCGATCTATAAAGTACCTTGTATGAATTATTATTTGTTCAGAATAATCGAAGCTTTTGCCACAGAAACAGAAAGCAAGAAAATGAATTCTGAAACCTTCCGTCAGGACACATAATGAGTAGATATTAATTATCAAAATTATAAAGAATAACATCAGTTTTAAATCTGTATCCTTTTTTTCATGAAAACTAACTTATGGGAGATTACCACCCCAGAACTGTCACAATGCATATTACTTGTATAATGTGAAACAAGCTACTCAAGCAAATAAATGACCTAGAAACTTGAAGTTGAATTGTATGGCCAGTCACCATACAAGCACAAGATATATAAGTTACAAAAGCCGATTAAGTAGTAAATACATACGAACTTACATGACTTGGAGGAATATGCTTCCCACTTAGAAGATCCAGAAGGACAGTCCCAAAGCTGAAAACAACACTTTCTGGGGTAACCCTCCCTATATAAAAATTTTCAACACAATATTACTCTTGTAATAAGATTGGTGAAAGAAAATAAAAAAGATGAACAATCTTTTCCTTTATCACATTCATCTTTTATTTAGCCCCCGTTTGGTTTAGCTAAAAATCAGAATTTTAGTAGATTTTGATAATAGTTGATGAAATGTGTAGTTTGAAAGTTGATAAAAGTTGTGGGCCCATGCAATGTGTGGTTCAAGGTGAATTTGAGGGAAAATAGTTTTAGAAAATGGGGGCCAAACATGGACTTAATTTTTTGCACCTACTATAACAAGGTAGCTACCAAAATATTTTGGGTGTTTGGTATATGGAGCTGCCTCAGTGCAGGAAGCTACATCTTTTTTGTTTGTTTTTGAGTTCTTTTAAAATAAATGTCATAGTTTTGAAATATGTACGAGGCCAAACAACTCAAAGAGAATGCACATTCCACCCCATTTGCGGTTCATTGGAGTTCCAGGGGGATGACATTTTGGCAACTCTTAAGGCCTTAATGGATCATAAAGCATGCTAGTGTTTTGCATTTTGAGTCTTGATTCTCACTCAGTAATTGCAAAAAGTGCTTTTCTTCTGGCATCCTCTTGCCCTAAACTCAGTCATTGTAATGTCCTATTCAGTCTTAGAAACGTAGTATGGTTATAGAAGGAAAATTGGACTGCAAACATAAACTATCAAATTTTTTTCTTAAAAAACACCATCTGAAGAATGAAAATTAATTTGGGGAGATCAATAACCGACACAAATATTAGGTAGGAAAAATTAAATAGAGGGTAAGATTAAACAAGTACCATTTCTTAGATACTCTGGAGGTGTATATGCAAGATTTGTGCTGTAACTTTTACCATCTCTACTATTCTTCATAAATCCAAAACAAGAAAGCCGTGGATCACCATTCTGCCAAAATCACCCACCACATTAACAATTTATCCAATTAAGACCTAAAGCCCCTTCATAGAAAACAGAATCGGACAAACAAGAATAATATTGAATAATCAAATAGTTATATTATCCTATGTGAAAAAGCAAGTCTTCAACGAACAAAAAGGGAATAATTAACCTCATCAAATAGAACCCTGTAAGCATTTAAGTCATGGTAGAGTGGGCGACCCTCGCTGCTGCAATAATCTAATGCTTCAGCGATAAAAAGAGCCACTCTTAAACGCATGGCCCACTCAGGGGTTTGATTCTCCCCTGTGAAGAAAGTGCAGAAGAACATATTAGGTGATAATTATAGGAACGAGGAAGACAACAAGAAGTTTAACATATTAGACTCTGCATACGATCAAACTGATCACTGCTAAGAGGCAACCATTTGGACAATTGAATTGAGAGCTTAGGTAGCAGGAGATCCTCTTCTCTCCCACCCCACACACCCCCTCCAGCGAAAGGGTAAACAAATGAGGAAAAAGAAAAAGTACAAAAATGGATCTTATTCCCGGATCTTCTTCAACTGACAGACTCATAAGACTAAAGGAAAACTAACAAGAAAGTTAGGTTCTAATTTCCGTATTGTTCCTTGACGTATAAGGGACGTTGTACCTTCTCTTTTTACCTATTAGTGGAGGTATCTCCCCCCTTAACCACTTTTCTTTTAGACACTTTTTTTTTTTTTTGGGAGGTTAGGTACCATCTCCCTTCCCTAAGTTGTATATTTCTTTTGCAATAAATTGTCATCCTTGTGATGATTTTGGAAAACAGAGCAGGAAAGTAGAAAACACAATAAGCATCATATAAAACCTAGCATAAATAAATTACATATATTTGTGGACACATTTTGGCACCATAAATCATAGATGTCATTGCAGATGAATAAGGAAAAACGCTTTCTCAAGTTTGGGTAACTTAAAAGGACAAAAAAATGTCAAGATTTCCCACTTATACAGCACCATAAGTTTTTCAAAATAGCTCATTTGCACATAATTTCATACATGTTACTACATATTCCAAAATGAGTTCGCTGATCTAACTTGGCATTGTCATCATTGAACAATGAGTATAACATGTTACGTCATTTCAGATTACCAAAAGATAATGAAAGTACCATGCAATTTTGATACCATCTTCAATATATGTTACCATCTACTAAGATAAAGAGGATCATCTTTTGAGCATTCAATATTTTAAACACCTCTAATTATAGTTGTTTCCTCTTAGATAGATGAAACACCCCCCCCACCCCCACCCCCCACCCAAAGTCAACAGCTTAAATTTTCAGAAAGTAGGAAAATTCCTTTTAGAACAGGTTTACCTTATGACTTTCACAGATCAATCACTGGTCGTAGATAAACCATACACCGATACTTGAGAAGTATAGTCTTCCAAGATCGAAACATGCAAACTTTTCAAAAATACATCTACAAAATGATGGAAGCATAAGCTCCCAAACTGCTACTTACATCAAATAACAAGCTCCTCAGCACAGAGAAAATCTCAAAAAGGAAAACCGAAAACCCCATTAAGTTAGCAACTAACATGATTTCATATTACAGTACGGCTCAAGAAAATAAGAGCTAAAAGAAATGGTTAAAAAAAAAAAAAAGGCATCAATGTCTAATGAAGCTCTGATTAAGTAACTATTCAACTAATATTACCGAATAAATAAGTAATACACTTAACCAGTAATGGATTGCCAATACTCAAAAAAAAAAAAAAAAAAAAAAA
>NW_019229176.1:0-3588 GCF_002742605.1 Olea europaea var. sylvestris
TCGATTCCAATCGAATTAGACTAGCAATTTTTCGAAAACGATCAAACCCGAAGTTATCATGAAATCGAAAGCCACTTTTCATTCGCTCGATTCCAATCGAATTAGACTAGCAATTCATCGAAAATGAACAATCCCGATGTTATCGTGAAATCAAAAACCACTTTTCATTAGCTCGATTCGAACCGAATTAGGCTAGTAATTCGTCGAAATTGATCAAACCAGAAGTTATCATGAAATCAAGAACTACTTTTCATTGGCGCGATTCTAATCGAATTAGGCTAGCAATTTGTCGAAAATGATCAAACCCAAAGTTATCAAAAACCACTTCTCATTGGCTCGATTTTAATCGAATTAGACTACCAATTTTCAAAAACGATCAAATCCGAAGTTATCATGAAATCAAAGCCACGTTTCATTGGCCCATTCCAATCGAATTAGACTAGCAATTTTTTGAAGATGATCAAACCCGAAGTTATTATGAAATCGGAAGCCACTTTTCATTGGCTAGAATTCAATCGAATTACACTAGCAATTCGCAAAAAGCGAACAAACATGAAGTTATCATGAAATCAAAAACCACTTTTCATTGGCTCGATTCCAATCGAATTAGACTCACAATTCACCGAAAATGAACAATCCCGAAGTTATCATGAAATCAAAAACCACTTTTCACTGGCTCGATTCTAATCGAATTAGACTAGTAATTAGCCGAAAATGAACAATCTCGAAGTTATCGTGAAATTAAAAACCACTTTTCATAGGCTCGTTTCCAATCGAATTAGGCTAGCATTTCGCCGAAAATGATCAAACCCGTAGTTTTCATGAAATCAAGAACCAATTTTCATTAGCTCGATTTCAATCGAATTACACTACCAATTTTCGAAAACGATCAAATCAGAAGTTATCATGAAATCAAAACCACCTTTCATTGGCTCGATTCCAATCGAATTAGACTAGCAATTTTTCGAAGATGATCAAACCCGAAGTTCTCATGAAATCGGAAGCCACTTCTCATTGGCTCGAATTCAATCGAATTACACTATTAATTTGCAAAAAACGAACAAACCCAAAGTTATCATGAAATCAAAACCACCTTTCATTGGCTCGATTCTAATCGAATTAGACTAGCAATTCGTCGAAAATGATCAAACCCGAAGTTCTCATGAAATCGGAAGCCACTTCTCATTGGCTCGAATTCAATCGAATTACACTATTAATTTGCAAAAAACGAACAAACCCAAAGTTATCATGAAATCAAAACCACCTTTCATTGGCTCGATTCTAATCGAATTAGACTAGCAATTTGCCGAAAACAATCAAACCCGAAGTTATCATGAAGTCGAAAACCACTTTTCATTGGCTCGATTCCAATAGAATTAGACTAGCAATTTTTCGAAAACGATAAAACCCGAAGTTATCTTGAAATCGAAAGCCACTTTTCATTGGCTCGAATCCAATTGAATTAGACTAGCAATTCGTCGAAAATGATCAAACCCGAAGTTATCATGAAATCAAAAACCACTTTTCATTGGCTCGATTCCAATTGAATTATACTACTTTTCATTCGCTCGATTCCAATCGAATTCGACTAGCATTTCGTAAAAAACGAACGAACCCGAAGTTTTCATAAAATCAAAAACCACTATTCATTGGCTCGATTCCAATCGAACTAGACTAGCAGTTCGCAAAAAATGAACAAACCCGAAGTTATCACGAAATCAAAAACCACTTTTCATTGGCTCAATTCCAATGGAAATAGACTAGCAATTCGCCAAAAACAAACAAACCCGAAGTCATCCAAAAATCAAAATCTACTTTTCATTGGCTCGATTCCAATCGAATTAGACTGGCATTTCGCAAAAAACGAACAAACCCGAAGTTATCATGAAATGAAAAAGCCCCTTTCATTGGCACGATTCCAATCGAATTAGACTAGCAATTAGCCGAAAACGAACATACTCGAAGTTATCATGAAATCAAAAACCACTTTTCATTGGCTCGATTCCAATCTAATTAGAATAGCAATTCTCCAAAAATGAACAAATTCGAAGTCATCATGAAATCAAAAACTACTTTTCATTGGCTCTATTCCAATAGAATTAGACTGGCATTTCGCAAAAAATTAACAAACCCGAAGTTATCATGAAATCGAAAACCACATTTCATTGGCTCGATTCCAATCGAATTAGACTAGCAGTTTGCCAAAAACGAACAATCCCGAAGTTATCATGAAATCAAAAACCACTTCTCATTGGCTCGATTCCAATCGAATTAGACTAGCAGTTTGCCAAAAACGAACAATCCCGAAGTTATCATGAAATCAAAAACCACTTCTCATTGGCTCGATTCCAATCGAATTAGACTAGCAATATGCCAATGACGAAAAAACTCGATGTTATCATGAAATCAAAACCCACTTTTCATTTGCTCGATTCCAATCGAATTAGATTAGCATTTCACCAAAAACGAACAAATCCGGAGTTCGAATGAAATCAAAAATCACTTTTCATTGGCTCGATTCCAATCGAATCAGATTACCAATTTTTCGGAAACGATCGAACCCGAAATTATCATGGAATCGAATGTCACTTTTCATTGGCTCGATTCCAATCGAATTAGACTAGCAACTCGTCGAAAATGATAAAACCCGAAGTGATCATGAAATAAAAAACCAATTTTCATTGGCTCGATTCCAATCGAATTAGACTAGCAACTCGTCGAAAATGATAAAACCCGAAGTGATCATGAAATAAAAAACCAATTTTCATTGGCTCGATTCCAATCGAATTGTCTAGCAATTAGCCGAAAACGAACAAAGCCGAAGTCATCATGAAATCAAAAACCACTTTTCATTGGCTAGATTCCAATCGAATTAGACTAGCAATTCGCCGAAAATGATCAAACCTGAAGTTATCATGAAATCAAAAACCACTTTTCGTTCGCTCGATTCCAATCGAATTAGACTAGCAATTAGTCGAAAACGAACAAAGCCAAAGTTATCATAAAATCAAAAACCACTTTTCATTGGCTCGATTCCAATCGAATTAGGCTAGCAATTCGCCGAAACTGATCAAACTCGAAGTTCTCATGAAATCAAGAACCCCTTTTCATTGGCTCTATTACAATCGAATTAGACTAGCAATTCGTCGAAAACGATCAAACCCGAAGTTCTCATGAAATCAAGAACCACTTTTCATTGGCTCGATTCCAATCGAATTAGGCTAGCAATTCGCCGAAACTGATCAAACTCGAAGTTATCATGAAATCAAAAACCACTTTTCGTTCGCTCGATTCCAATCGAATTAGACTAGCAATTAGTCGAAAACGAACAAAGCCAAAGTTATCATAAAATCAAAAACCACTTTTTATTGGCTCGATTCCAATCGAATTAGGCTAGCAATTCGCCGAAACTGATCAAACTCGAAGTTCTCATGAAATCAAGAACCACTTTTCATTGGCTCTATTACAATCGAATTAGACTAGCAATTCGTCGAAAACGATCAAGCCCGAAGGTATCATGAAATCAAAAACCACTTCTCATTGGCTCGATTCCAATCGAATTAGACGAGCAATTAGCCAAAAATGAAT
>NW_019229177.1:0-3587 GCF_002742605.1 Olea europaea var. sylvestris
ACGTGCACCTGCATATTTGGACTGACGGCGTTCGAAGAATTGAGCGTAGCTTTTGCAGACAGTGTCCTTTTTGGGACCATAAGGACTTTTCGAAAATGTAGAGACCGTTTTGGGTTTAGCTCACGATTTCGTAATGACGTATTAAGGTTTTTGATCATTTTTTGAGGAACGACATTTCACATATTTGGAACTCTGGGATTGTCGTCCTTTGAAGAAATGATCGTAACTTTTGCAGACGGTGTCCATTTTGGGACCATAAGTACTTTTCGGAAATGTAGCGACCCTTCTGGATTGAACTCACCACTTCGTCGTGACGTATGAGGGATTTTGACCATTTTTTGAGGAACGTGCACCTGCATATTTGGACTGACGGCGTTCGAAGAATTGAGCATAGCTTTTGATCACAGTGTCCGTTTTTTGGACCATAAGTACTTTTCGGAAATGTGGCGACCGTTTCGGGTTTAGCTCGCAATTTCGTAATGACGTATTAAGGTTTTCGACCATTTTTTAAAGAACGACAACTCGCATATTTGGAACTCCTGGATTGTCGACCTTCAAAGAAATGATCGTAACTTTTGCAGACGGTGTCCGTTTTGGGACCATAAGCACTTTTCAGAAATGTAGCGACCCTTATGGATTGAACTCACAACTTCGTCGTGACGTATGAGGGATTTTGACCATTTTTTGAGGAACGTGCACCGCATATATGGACTGACGGCGTTCGAAGAATTGAGCATAGCTTTTGAACACAGTGTCCGTTTTTCGGACCATAAGTACTTTTCGAAAATGTAGCGACCGTTTCGGGTTTAGCCCACGATTTCGTAATGACGTATTAAGGTTTTCGACCATTTTTTAAAGAACGATAACTCACATATTTGGAACTCCTGGATTGTCGACCTTCGAAGAAATGATCGTAACTTTTGCAGACGGTGTCCGTTTCGGGACCATAAGTACTTTTCGAAAATGTAGCGACCCTTCTGGATTGAACTCACAACTTCGTCGTGGCGTATGAGGGATTTTAACCATTTATTGAGGAACGTGCACCTGCATATTTAGACTGACGGTGTTCGAAGAATTGGGCATAGCTTTTGCAGACAGTGTCCGTTTTTGGGACCATAAGTGCTTTTCGGAAATGTAGCGACCGTTTTGGGTTTAGCTCACGATTTCGTAATGACGTATTAAGGTTTTTGATCATTTTTTGAGGAACGACAACTCGCATATTTGGAACTCTGGGATTGTTGTCCTTCGAAGAAATGATCGTAACTTTTACGGACGTTGTCCGTTTTAGGACCATAAGTACTTTTCGAAAATGTAGCGACCCTTCTGGATTGAACTCACTACTTCGTCGTGACGTATGAGGGATTTTGACCATTTTTTGAGGAACGTGCACCTGCATATCTGGACTGACGGCGTTCGAAGAATTGAGCATAGCTTTTGAACACAGTGTCTCTTTTTGGGACCATAAGTACTTTTCGGAAATGTAGCGACCGTTTCGGGTTTAGCTCACGATTTCGTAATGACGTATTAAGGTTTTCGACCATTTTTTAAAGAACAACAACTCGCATATTTGGAACTCTTGGATTGTCGACCTTCGAAGAAATGATCGTAACTTTTGCAGACGGTGTCCGTTTTGGGACCATAAGTACTTTTCGAAAATGTAGCGACCCTTCTGGATTGAACTCACAACTTCGTCGTGGCGTATGAGGAATTTTAACCATTTTTTGAGGAACGTGCACCTGCATATCTGGACTGACGGCGTTCGAAGAATTGAGCATAGCTTTTGAACACAGTGTCCGTTTTTGGGACCATAAGTACTTTTCGGAAATGTAGCGACCGTTTCGGGTTTAGCTCACGATTTCGTAATGACGTATTAAGGTTTTCGACCATTTTTTAAAGAACGACAACTCGCATATTTGGAACTCTTGGATTGTCGACCTTCGAAGAAATGATCGTAACTTTTGCAGACGGTGTCCGTTTTGGGACCATAAGTACTTTTCAAAAATGTAGCGACCCTTCTGGATTGAACTCACAACTTCGTCGTGGCGTATGAGGAATTTTAACCATTTTTTGAGGAACGTGCACCTGCATATTTAGACTGACGGCGTTCGAAGAATTGAGCATAGCTTTTGCAGACAGTGTCCGTTTTTGGGACCATAAGTGCTTTTCGGAAATGTAGCGACCGTTTTGGGTTTAGCTTACGATTTCGTAATGACGTATTAAGGTTTTTGATCATTTTTTAAGGAACGACAACTCGCATATTTGGAACTCTTGGATTGTCGACCTTCGAAGAAATGATCGTAACTTTTGCAGACGGTGTCCATTTTGGGACCATAAGTACTTTTCGGAAATGTAGCGACCCTTCTGGATTGAACTCACAACTTCGTCGCGACGAATGAGGGATTTTTACCATTTTTTGAGGAACGTGCACCTGTATATCTGGACTGACGGCGTTCGAAGAATTGAGCATAGCTTTTGAACACAGTGTCCGTTTTTGGGACAGTAAGTACTTTTCGGAAATGTAGCGACCGTTTCGGGTTTAGCTCACGATTTCGTAATGACGTATTAAGGTTTTCGACCATTTTTTAAACAACGACAACTCGCATATTTGGAACTTTTCGATTGTCGACCTTCGAAGAAATGATCGTAACTTTTGCAGACGGTGTCCGTTTTGGGCCCATAAGTACTGTCCGAAAATGTAGCGACCCTTTTGGATTGAACTCACAACGTCATCGTGACGCAAGAGGGCTTTTAACCATTTTTTGAGGAACGTTCACCTGCATATTTGGACTGACGGCGTTCGAAGAATTGAGCATAGCTTTTGTAGACAGTGTCCGTTTTTGGGACCATAAGTACTTTTCGAAAATGTAGCGACCGTTTTGGGTTTAGCTCACGATTTCGTAATGACGTATTAAGGTTTTCGACCATTTTGTAAAGAACGACAACTCGCATATTTGGAACTCTTGGATTGTCGACCTTCGAAAAATGATCGTAACTTTTGCAGACGGTGTCCGTTTTGGGACCATAAGTACTTTTCGAAAATGTAGCAACCCTTCTGGATTGAACTCACTACTTCGTCGTGACGTATGAGGGATTTTGACCATTTTTTGAGGAACGTGCACCTGCATATTTGGACTGACGGCGTTCGAAGAATTGAGCATAGCTTTTGAACACAGTGTCCGTATTTGGGACCATAAGTACTTTTCGGAAATGTATCGACCGTTTCGGGTTTAGCTCACGATTTCGTAATTACGTATTAAGGTTTTCGACCATTTTTTAAAGAACGACAACTCGCATATTTTGAACTCTTGGATTGTCGACCTTCGAAGAAATGATCGTAACTTTTGCAGACGGTGTCCGTTTTGGGCCCATAAGTACTGTTCAAAAATGTAGCGACCCTTCTGGATTGAACTCACCACTTCGTCGTGACGTATGAGGGATTTTGACCATTTTTTGAGGAACGTGCACCGCATATTTGGACTGACGGCGCTCGAAGAATTGGGCATCGCTTTTGAACACAGTGTCCGTTTTTGGGACCATAAGTACTTTTCGAAAATGTAGCGACCGTTTCGGGTTTAGCTCACGATTTC
>NW_019229178.1:0-3587 GCF_002742605.1 Olea europaea var. sylvestris
TTTCATCATTTTTTGCGACGGTGTCAGAATGGTCAAAAATTTGACAGGTTGATCTTAAACAAAAGTCGCGCCAGGGGCAATTTTGTCATTCATAGCGGTGGTGTCGGAATGGGCTGATATTTGACAGGTTGATCGAAAACGAAAATTGCGCCAGGGGCAATTTCGTCATTTATCGCGATAGTGTCGGAATAGACTGAAATTTGACAGGTTGATCGGAAACAAAAGTCGCGCCACGGGCAATTTCGTCATTTATAGCGACAGTGTCGAAATGGGCTGAAATTTGACAGGTTGATCGGAAACGAAAATCGAGCCAGGGGCAATTTCGTCATTTATCGCGATGGTGTCGGAATGGGCTGAAATTTGACTGGTTGATCGGAAACAAAAATCGTGCCAGGGGCGATTTCGTCATTTTTTACGACGGTGTCGGAATGGTCGAAAATTTGACAGGTTGATCTAAAACAAAAGTCGCGCCAGGGGTAATTTCGTCATTTTACGACGGTGTCGGAATGGGCTAATATTTGACAGGTTGATCGGAAACAAAATTCGCGCCAGGGGCAATTTCGTCATTTTTTGTGACGGTGTAGGAATGGGATGAAATTTGACAGGTCGATCTAAAACAAAAGTCGCGCCTGGGAAAATTTCGTCGTTTATCGCGATAGTGTCGGAATGGGCTGAAATTTGACAGGTTGATCGAAAACGAAAACCGCGCCAGGGACAATTTCGTCATTTATCGCGACGGTGTCGGAATAGGCGAAAATTGGACATGTTGATCTTAAACAAAAGTCGCGCCAGAGGTAATTTAGTTTTTTATCGCGACGGTGTCGGAATGGGCTGATATTTGACAGGTTGATCGGAAACGAAAATTGCTCCAGGGGTAATTTCGTCATTTAACGCGACTGTGTCGGAATGGGCTGAAATTTGACTGCTTGATCGGAAACAAAAGTCGCGCCAGGTGCAATTTCGTCATTTGTAGCGGCGGTGTCGGAATGGGCTGAAATATGACAGGTTGATCGGAAACAAAAATCGTGCCAGGGACAATTTCGTCATTTTTTCCGACGGTGTAGGAATGGGCTGAAATTTGACAGGTCGATCTTAAACAAAAGTCGCGCCTAGGGAAATTTCGTCATTTGTCGCGACGGTGTCGGAATGGGCTGAAATTTGACAGGTTGATCGAAAACGATAATCGCGCCGGGGGCAATTTCGTCATTTATCGCTACGACGTCGGAATGGGCTGAAATTTGACTGGTTGATCGGAAACAAAAGTCGCGCCAGGGGCAGTTTCATCATTTATAGCGGCGGTGTCGGAATGGGCTGAAATTTGACAGGTTGATCGGAAACCAAAACCGTACTAGGGGCAATTTCGTCATTTATCGTGATGGTGTCGGAATGGGATGAAATTTGACTGGTTGATCGGAAACAAAAATCGTGCCAGGGACAATTTCGTCATTTTTTGCGACGGTGTCGGAATGGTCGGAAATTTGACAGGTTGATCTTAAACAAAAGTCGCTCCAGGGGTAATTTCGTCATTTATAGTGGCGGTGTCAGAATGGGCTGAAATTTGATAGGTTAATCGAAAACGAAAATTGCGCCAGGGGCAATTTCGTCATTTATCGCGACGGTGTCGGAATCGACTGAAATTTGACAGGTTTATCGGAAACAAAAGTCGCGCCAGGGGCAATTTCGTCATTTATAGTGGCGATGTCGGAATGGCTGAAATTTGACAGGTTGATCGGAAACGAAAATCGCGCCAGGGGCAATTTCATCATTTATAGCGGCGGTGTCGGAATGGGCTGAAATTTGACAGGTTGATCGGAAACGAAAATCGTGCCAAGGGTAATTTCATCATATATCGCGACTGTGTCGGAATGGGATGAAATTTGAATGGTTGATCGGAAACAAAAATCATGCCAGGGGCAATTTCGTCATTTTTTGCGACGGTGTCGGAATGGGCGAAAATTTGACAGGTTGATCTTAAACAAAAGTCGCGCCAGGGGAAATTTAGTCATCTACAGCGACGGTGTCGGATTGGGGTGAAATTTGGCAGGTTGATCGGAAACGAAAACCGCGCCAGGGGCAATTTCTTCATTTATCGCGACGGTGTCGGAATGACCTGAAATTTGACTGGTTGATCGGCAACAAAAATCGTGCCAGGGGCAATTTCGTCATTTTTCGCGTTGGTGTCGGAATGGGCGAAAATTTAACACGTTGATCTTAAACGAAAGTCGCGCCAGGGGCAATTTCGTCATTTGTCGCGACGGTGTCGGAATGGGCTGATATTTAACAGGTTGATCGGAAACGAAAATTACACCATGGGCAATTTCTTCGTTTATCGCGACGGTGTCGGAATGGGTTGAAATTTGATAGGTTGATTGGAAACAAAAGTCGCGCAAGGGGCAATTTCGTCATTTATAACGGCGGTGTCGGAATGGGTTGAAATTTGACAGGTTGATTGGAAACGAAAATCGCGCCAGGGGCAATTTCGTCATTTATCGCGACGGTGTCGGAATGGGATGAAATTTGACTGGTTGATCGAAAACAAAAATCGTGCCAGGGGCAATTTCGTCATTTTTTGCGACAGTGTCGGAATGGGCGAAATTTTGATAGGTTGATCTTAAACAAAAGTCGCGCCGGGGGCAATTTCGTCATTTGTCGCGACGGTGTCGGAGTGGGCTGATATTTGACAGGTTGATCCGAAACGAAAATCTAGCTAGGGGCAATTTCATCATTTATCGCGAAGGTATCGGAATGGGCTGAAATTCGACTGGTTGATTGGAAACAAAAATCGTGCCAGGGGCAATTTCGTCATTTTTCGCGACGGTGTCGGAATGGGCTGAAATTTTATAGGCTGATCGGAAACGAAAACCGCGCCAGGGGCAATTTCATCATTTTTCGCGACTATGTTGTAATGGGCTGAAATTTGGCAGGTTGATCGGAAACAAATCTCTCGCCAGGGGTAATTTCGTCATTTATAGCGGTGGTGTCGGAATTGGGTGAAATTTGACAGGTTGATCGGAAACGAAAACCGTGCCAGGGGCAATTTCGTCATTTATTGCGACGGTGTTGGAATGTGCTTAACAGGTTGATCGTAAACAAAAGTCGTGCCAGGGGCAATTTCATCATTTGTAGCGACGGTGTAGGAATGGGCTGAAATTTGACAGGTCGATCTTAAACAAAAGTCGCGCCTGGGGAAATTTCGTCATTTGTCGCGATGTTGTCGGAATGTGCTGAAATATGACAGGTTGATCGGGAACGAAAATCGCGCAAGGGGCAATTTCGTCATTTATCGCTACGGTGACGGAATGGACTGAAATTTGATTGGTTGATCGAAAACAAAAGTCGCGCAAGGGGCAATTTCGTCATTTATAGCGACGGTGTCGGAATGGGTTGAAATTTGACAGGTTGATTGGAAACGAAAACCGCGCCAGGGGCAATTTCGTCATTTGTCGCGACGGTGTCAGAATGGGCTGATATTTGACAGGTTGATCGGAAACAAAAGTCCCGCCGGGGGCAACTTCGACATTTTTCGTGACGGTGTAGGTATGGGATGAAATTTGACAGGTCGATCTAAAATAAAAGTCGCGCCTGGG
>NW_019229179.1:0-3586 GCF_002742605.1 Olea europaea var. sylvestris
ATGTCCACATTTCCCTTTCCAATCACTTTAGATAAAACCTCATTACCCATTTGAATCTCTTGGTCTCCATTCACTTCATGAAAATTTTTTAACAAAGATTTATCATATAATAGATGTACAACGACACAAGTATTATACCACCAACTGGGAAACTTTCCCTTGATTGCATTTATTTTGCTTTCCCATTTAAATCTCTTGGTCTTCATCCATTTCATGATAAATTTTGAAAAAAAAATTATTATATGATGCATGTACAATAGCCCAAGTATCATACCACAAACCGGAAACATTTCCATTGATTGTATTTATTTCACTTATGATGACCAAAATTTTATCTTCTTGGATGGAATTCACCTTACCCTTGAAGTTTTTTTGTTTTCGGTGCCTACACTCTTTTGCATAGTGTCCAAGTTTTCCACACACAAAACATCCTCATTTGGTATTTTTCTTGGACTTATTGAAGTTCCTCAAAGGCTTCATCTTTTTGGATTTCACAAGCGGTTTAGTTTTCTCTATTGCATTAGCTTTGGAAGCCCATTCGTAAGAGTTTTCACTCTTATCTTGCATTCTAGACACTTCCTCAATCCAAAAATATTTTTGCAATTGTTCTAAAGAATAATCTTCGAAACTATGCATGATATTTTTCCGATATCCTTTCCAAGTTTCAGAAAGTTTAGCAATTATAGCCCCCACTTGAAAGGTCTTCGGGATTTTGACTTTCACTGCATTTAGTTTGTTGACAATAACTTGCAATTCGTATACTTAGGAAAGTAAGGGAATATTATCCAAGAATTTTAAATCAAAGTATTTCAAAATAAAAAATTTCTTGATACCATCCTCTTCTGCTTTATACTTACTTTCAAGGCATTCCAAATCTCCTTTGCCGACGTTGTATTTGTGTATAAATCATACAAGCAATCTGATAGCGCGTTGATTATGTGATTGCGACATATCAATTCATCTTCTTGGCGTTTCTGTCTTTCAACATTTATTGCTTTGGTCTTTCCATTTGTGACTTCGATAACGGCGCAAAATCTCGATCAAGAATATAGAATGTCTTCAACATAGCAAGGAGAAACTTCAACTTGTCTTGTTATCGTGTGAAGTTTATTCCATCGAATTGATCCAATCGAACTAAGGCTTGATTCATGAGTTTGATAGTCGTCATCGTTGTTTCATTATCCATCGCAAAAATAACGTTTGAGATTGTTGGAAACAATGGAGGGTCAGAGAAAAAACCAAATGAAAACCAGGAACAATGATATACAAATCAGAAACAATCTTTGTTATTAAAGGCTCGTACACATAATCGTTGTCCTCAAACATTATGTGTCCCCTCTTCGGATTGTATGAGATGCTTCGGGGTTTCTCGTCAAATGGTTTGTAGGATTGAAAAAGCTTGGTAGCAGAAAATACTAAAACATAAAGTACTTTTCACCAAAACTTGAAGAACACGAAGGAGGAAATTTGAATATGATTTAAAACTGGATTTTGATCTTTGTTTGTGGAATAATTTTGGATCTCAAGTGTTTTTTCAATGCTTCATGGCTTGAACATTGATCTCATATATATGGTCCTCGACCAGATGTATGAAATGGTGCCTTCTATGCAATCTCGTAGAACAATTCTCTTAATTAAGGTATCTGTCATATTCGAAAAGCAACGAAACCTTGTGGCGAATTAGGGTATTAGTCATATTTGAAAAGCAACGAAACCTGAAGATTTCCAAGAATAGATGAATTCCAACGTGACAATGAGGTAATTAATGTAATACTTAAATTACACTTCAAAATATATTCTTTTTGTCTGTCTGCAAAAATGGGTGGAGAAAAATGAGCAACTACTCTGAGTAGAAGAACATGAAGGTTGTTTCCCATATTGAATCATATTTGTAATTATCTTTGGTTATGTTAATTGCATGTCTTACTATGTAGGTATACAAACATGAATCAGGAAGCCTTAATTCCTTTTGCTGCCATTGTCTGAAAGTCCAGAAATGACCAACCAAGAGAGGGATGAATTGGTTTTTAAAACTTTTTCAAAAATTGATTCTAGATATAAACCAATATGATAGTAAACATGTCAACTAAACAAATAAGCATGAATAAGAAAGCAAGTAAAGACTAAATTGATAAATTCAAATAATAAACGCAAGTATAAAAGCGATAATTAAAAGGAAAAGAGAATGCAAACGATATAATTGTGGAGGTTTGATCCAAAACAATGATCTACGTCCTCCGTTATCAAGCTCTCCGGCATGAGCAAGACCTTTTCACTATCTTGATTGACTTATGGTGCAATCCAACCCTTTACAACGCTTCTGGTGACTTACAAAAAGAAGCACCGATCCTTTATAAAGTTGAGCTTTACGGGACCTCAACACGACCCACACTATTGAGTTTTACGGGACCTCAATATGATCCACATGGTGACTTACAACAAGGAGCACTAATCCTTACACAATGTTGAGCTTTTCGGGATCTCAACACAACCCACACTTTATCAAAATGATTTTACAATCAAATCCTCTCTTGATAAATAATACAAAACAAATTAAGTACTAGGAGAGGCTAACACTTTAACGAATAGTAACAAATGATAGTTCAAGTGTTAGATGAAAAACTATGATGAAAATGACAACTAAAAAATTAAGTTCAACTAATCAAAGTATTTCAATGAGAAGATAAAGAAGAATTAAATGCAATGTAAATTCAAATAATCTTCTAAAAAAATATCTCTCTTTTAATGAATGATTATAATAAATCAAGTACTAAGAGAGAAATGAGAAATTTTGATGAATATGATAATTTTACAAATTTGGTTCAATTAATCAAAATTTTCAATATGAAGAAGTTGAAAAATTTATGCAATATAAGTGCAAAGAACTTCTTCAAGAATATATCTTTCTTTGAAAATTGATATAAATAAGTTGAACACAAAGAGATATGAAAAACTTTGATGAGGAAATGATTCAAGAAATTTGATTGAACAATCAAAGTTTTTCAATATGAAGAATTAGAAAGATTTATGCAATGTAATTGTGAATACATTCTTCAAGAATATACCACTCTTTTAAGAATGATATAAATAAGTTAAACACAAAAGAGAGATGGAAAATTTTGATGAGAATGATGATTAATGAGTTTGAATCAATCAAAGTTTTTGATATAAAGAAAAAAATGAAATGAATGCAAATGAAAGCTTAAAGAATTCTTAAAACAAAAATATCTAACTTTGATTCACTTGGAATCTTGTGAAGGATGGAAAGAGTGAAGATATTTATAGAGTTCAAAAATGAGAAAAAATTTGTATTTGCGGAAGACTGGTCCAGCCTATCGCCTCTCATCCGGAAGATCAATATAGCCGTTTGTACAGCAAAAATCAGAAGTCAGAACGGTCAAATTCTGGACCGTTGGAGGGTGTTCGGTCAACCGCCTCCTACGGCCGGTTGACTGGACCGGTTGTCCGCCTCTCTAGGCGGTTGACCGCCCCTATAGCGTGAGATTTTTACGTTTTGACCCCGTTTGTTCCGATATGAAAGTTTTAAAGTGCATAAACCTTTGGAAAATATTTTTAACTATTTTTT
>NW_019229180.1:0-3586 GCF_002742605.1 Olea europaea var. sylvestris
GACTGATTGATCGAAAACCAAAATCGCGCCGGGGGCAATTTCGTTATTTCTCGCGACGGTGTCCGAATAGACTAAATTTTGACCGATTGATCGGAAACAAAAATCGCGACGGGGGCAATTTCGTCATTTTTCGCGACGGTGTCGGAATTGGCCCAAATTTGACTGATTGATCAGAAACAAAAATCGCACCTGGGGCAATTTCGTCATTTTTCGCGACGGTGTCAGAATCGGCTAAAATTTGACATATTAATCGGAAATAAAAATCGCGCCGGGGGCAATTTCGTCATTTTTCGCGACGTTGTCGGAATGGGCCCAAATTTGACAGATTGATCGGAAACAAAAATCGTGCAAGGGGCAATTTCGTCATTTTTCGCGACGATGTCGGAATCGGCTAAAATTTGACTGATTGATCGAAAACAAAATCGCGCCGGGGGCAATTCCGTTATTTTTCGCGACGGTGTCCGAATGGGCTAAATTTTGAATGATTGATCGGAAACAAAAATCGCGACGGGGGCAATTTCGTCATTTCTCGCGACGGTGTCGGAATGGGCCCAAATTTGACTGATTGATCGGAAAAAAATTCGCACCAGGGGCAATTTCGTCATTTTTCGCGACGGTGTCGGAATGGGCCCAAATTTGACAGATTGATCGGAAACAAAAATCGCGCCAGGGGCAATTTCGTCATTTTCCGCGACGGTGTCGGAAACGGCTAAAATTTGACAGATTTATCGGAAACAAAAATCGCGTCGAGGGCAATTTCGTCATTTTTCGCGACGGTCTCGGAATCGGCTAAAATTTGACTGATTGATGGGAAACAAAAATCGTGCCGGGGCAATTTCGTCATTTTTCGCGACGGTGTCGAAATCGGCTAAAATTTGACATATTATTCGGAAATAAAAATCGCGCCAGGGGCAATTTCGTCATTTTTCGCGACGGTGTCAGAATGGGCTCAAATTTGAGTAACTGATCGGAAACAAAAATCGCGCCGGGGGCAATTTCGTCATTTTTCGCTACGGTGTCGAAATCGGCTAAAATCTGACAAATTGAACGGAAACAAAAATCGCGCCGGGGGCAATTTCGTCATTTTTCGCGACGGTGTCGGAATGGGCCCAAATTTGACTGATTGATCGGAAACAAAAATCGCGCCGGGGGCAATTTCGTCATTTTTCGCGACGGTGTCGGAATGGGCCCAAATTTGACTGATTGATCGGAAACAAAAATCGCGACAGGGGCAATTTCGTCATTTTCCGCGAAGGTGTCGGAAACGGCTAAAATTTAACAGATTTATCGTAAACAAAAATCGCGCCGAGCGCAATTTCGTCATTTTTCGTGACGGTCTCGGAATCGGCTAAAATTTGACTGATTGATGGGAAACAAAAATCGCGCCGGGGTAATTTCGTCATTTTCCGCGACGGTGTCGGAATCGGCTAAAATTTGACAGATTATTCGGAAACAAAAATCTCGACGGGGGCAATTTCGACATTTTTCGCGACGGTGTCGGAATGGGCCCAAATTTGACTGATTGATCGGAAACAAAAATCGCGCCAGGGGCAATTTCGTCATTTTCCGCGACGGTGTCGGAAACGGCTAAAATTTGACAGATTTATCGGAAACAAAAATCGTGCCGAGGGCAATTTCGTCATTTTTCGCGACGGTCTCGAAATCGGCTAAAATTTGACTGATTGATGGGAAACAAAAATCGCGCCTGGGCAATTTCGTAATTTTCTGCGATGGTGTCGGAATCGGCTAAAATTTGACAGATTATTAGGAAATAAAAATCTCGCCGGGGGCAATTTCGTCATTTTTCGCGACGGTGTCGGAATGCGCTCAAATTTGAGTAATTGATCGGAAACAAAAATCGCGCCGGGGGCAATTTGACAAATTGATGGAAAACAAAAATCGCTCCGGGGGCAATTTCGTCATTTTTCGTGACGGTATCGGAATGGGCTCAAATTTTACTGATTGATCGGAAACAAAAATCGTGTCGGGGGCAATTTCGTCATTTTTCGCGACGGTGTCGGAATCGGTTAAAATTTGACAGATTAATCGGAAATAAAAATCGCGCCGGGGGCAATTTCGTCATTTTTCGCGACGGTGTCGGAATGGGCCCAAATTTGACAGATTGATCGGAAACAAAAATCGTGCCGGGGGCAATTTCGTTATTTTTCGCGACGGTGTCCGAATGGGCTAAAATTTGACTGATTGATCGGAAACAAAAATCGCGACGGGGCAATTTCGTCATTTTTCGCGACGGTGTCGGAATGGGCCAAAATTTGACTGATTGATGGGAAACAATGATCGCGCCGGGGCAATTTCGTCATTTTTCGCGACGGTGTCGGAATCGGCCAAAATTTGACAGATTATTCGGAAATAAAAATCGCGCCGGGGGCAATTTCGTCATTTTTTGCGACGATGTCGGAATCGACTAAAATTTGACTGATTGATCGGAAACAAAAATCGCGCCGGGGCAATTTCGTCATTTTTCGCGACGGTGTCGGAATCGGCTAAAATTTGACTGATTGATGGGAAACAAAAATCGCGCCGGGGCAATTTCTTCATTTTCTGCGACGGTGTCGGAATTGGCTAAAATTTGACAGATTATTCGGAAATAAAAATAGCGCCGGGGGCAATTTCGTCATTTTTCGCGACGGTATCAGAATGGGCTCAAATTTGAGTAATTGATCGGAAAAAAAAATCGCGCCGGGGGCAATTTCGTCATTTTTCGCTACGGTGTCGGAATATGCTAAAATTTGACAGATGGAACGGAAACAAAAATCGCGCCGGGGGCAATTTCGGCATTTTTCGCGACGGTGTCGGAATGGGCCCAAATTTGACTGATTGATCGGAAACAAAAATCGCGCCAGGGGCAATTTCGTCATTTTTCGCGACGGTGTCGGAAACGGCTTAAATTTGACAGATTTATCGGAAACAAAAATCGCGCCGACGGCAATTTCGTCATTTTTCGCGACGGTCTCGAAATCTGCTAAAATTTGACTGATTGATGGGAAACAAAAATCGCGCCTGGGCAATTTCGTAATTTTCTTCGACGGTGTCGGAATCGGCTAAAATTTGACAGATTAATAGGAAATAAAATTCTCGCCGGGGGCAATTTCGTCATTTTTCGCGACGGTGTCGGAATGGGCTCAAATTTGAGTAATTGATCGGAAACAAAAATCGCCCCGAGGGCAATTTGACAAATTGATGGAAAACAAAAATCGCTCCGGGGGCAATTTCGTAATTTTTCGAGACGGTGTCGGAATGGGCTCAAATTTGACTGATTGATCGGAAACAAAAATCGCGCCAGGGGCAATTTCGTCATTTTTCGCGACGGTGTCGGAATCGGCTAAAATTTTACTAATTGATGGGAAACAAAAATCGCGACGAGGGCAATTTCGTCATTTTTTGTGACGGTGTCGGAATGGGCCCAAATTTGACTGATTGATCGAAAACAAAAATCGCGCCAGGGGCAATTTCGTCATTTTCCGCGACGGTGTCGGAAACAGCTAAAATTTGACAGATTTATCGAAAACAAAAATCGCGCCGAGGGCAATTTCGTCATTTTTCGCGACGGTCTCGGAATCGGCTA
>NW_019229181.1:0-3586 GCF_002742605.1 Olea europaea var. sylvestris
AACCCTAACCCTCTCCAAACTAAATAAGTTCTGGTTTACACATTCCAAAGAAAGCCGAACTGTTCGACCAGGAATTGTAGGTGTTGTGTAAAATCACCCTTGAGGCAACACTTTAACCCATACCATAGCAGGAAGTAAAATTTCCAAAACAAAATTAGCATAACGTAGGTTGACGAATAATGTTGTGTGGCACCAATAGTATTAGAACACTAGTTTAAATGTTTAACCATCATTTAACAACATGTAGTTGTCACCTGAGGCCAGTGATGTCAAATAACATTGCTCTTTGATGGATAAATAATATAAAAACATTTGTTCAGCAAATAAATGTGCAAGTGATTTTAAATTAACACGGGATGACAAAAGGTCTACGGGCCACAAGATACAAAGATACCATCAAATACTTAATCCACCAAATATTACACACAAGTTGTTTTGAGTTTTTAATATTTGTCTCTTACAAAACACAAATGGTGACGGATAACACCTGCAAATCCTATATAATCTGAGTCGTTATGGACATGCACTTCTATGTTGATCTTTTACATAACGGGATCAAGATTCTGTTCGGGGGCTCTGCATGCAGCACAACCAATTCTTCTGCAAATCAATAATTATTATCAGCATTAGTCAATTGATGCCTAGAAAATCGCAAAGGAATCCTCATTTCACCTTTCTACAGATTTGGCATTACCAGAAAGCAATGGCTATAGCATATCCATTTCACCGTAAATAGCTTCATACACGTGTGTGTTTGTGGGGGTGTGCGGCTTCATATTCAATTCTGAAAACTAAAATAAGTCATCATAGAACAACTTACACCCTGATGTTTTAAAGGTTCCACTCCATGCATAGTATTTGCATCCACCTTTGAAGGTGACTCGGGTTTCCCACCTGTCTTCTTCTCATCCCTGGCCTTGTTGAAAATGACAGTAAATCCCTCTGCGGAAGCTGGGTCATTAACATCCCAGTCGCCAAACTTTGGCAGTGGCCGACCCTTCTCCTGCCCAAAGTTACAGATAACATGCAAATAAAGCATTAATAAAGACGTGCATAGAGTTTGAACACCCAGAAGTGGCTAACTCAGATATCAAAACTGAAGTTGAAGATTCCAAAAAATAGATGACCGCAAGCAAAAGCTTAGCGAAGATGTATCACATCTTTGTACAGATCAACCCTCAATTGCTATTGCTAAATGAAAGGATCACAAAAATGGAAGCTGAACGTCCTATATGTCCAAAAGTAGGATAATCAATTTATGACAACTCTTGAACTAGATCCAACACAAGGAAGAAAATATTTAAGCTTGTATTTTAGTAGGTGAAGACTGCACCTTTTATACACATGGCAGCACGAGTTGCTGCTAGGACTTGAATGATGATTTTCGAGTTCATTGCTACATTGCTAAATTCAAATTTGTAAAAACATAATCGATAGATGCCATGTTAATTAGTTCTGGTTACAAAAATATTATTTTTAGTGAAGAGAGAGCAAAAATATGGAACGCTGCCACAAATGCAACATATGAGCATAAACAGTGAAGTGCTTATTTCCGAGAGCTCATGTTCCTGGTTCCTTGATGTCTAAGAACATGCAACTAAAAATCATTTGAACCAATTTGAAAATGCCAAAATCACATGTCACGATGATCCTTGTTTATAATTAAAGCATCATAAAATAGATGTATATGCACAACATATGAGCATAAAACATGAAGTGCTTATAGGACTCTTGAGGAATCATGTACCTTTGGTTTCTTGATGTCTAAGAACATGCAACCAAAATCTTTTGAAACCAAATTGACAGTGAATGCTAAAATAACAGTTCACGATGATCCTTGTTTACAGTTAAATTCTTGCATCTAAAAGTGTCATGAAATAGATATTCACTTTCGAACTTTGACAATCAATTCACTCTAATTCAATGACAGATAGAACCTACCAATGGTTAGCCAATTTCATTTCGGCATTTAACAAAGAGGAATTCAAAAAGTTAATTGTGTAATTTAAGCAGGATGTTATGGTTCTGAGAACTCCCACATTTAATATGCCACTAAAGACGATAACCTAGAGTGCGAAACTAGGCTACATCATATTAAATTTGGATAAGCAATTAGGACAGCAAGCAGTAGAATTCTTCCATCCAACTGTCGCACGAAGTTAGAAAATATAATCTAGACAACTGAAAAATTAAGAATTTATTGGTAAAGAACAAAATGAAATCAACCAAATTCCCAATTAAAAATTCTCTAAGAAGTTTTCAAATCATATGGAAACAATTGTACAACATTTCCATTAAAAAAGAATTATCTCTCCATTTATTTGGTCACGTTATTTTTCTTTTTGAGATGGGGAATAGGATGACAACTATTCAACATAAAAAGGCAAGAAATTTATTTATTCGCTTGAACATCTCCGTAAAACAAAATTCAATCAAACAATAGCAAACATCCAATCAATATTTTTCAATAATATTTATTACTTATTATTGTCTAAAATTTAGCCAAAAAAAATGAACAGTACAAACCTATACACCAAAGTGATCGATCAAAACACCAAAAACAAAAAAACAAAAAAATCTCCTAATAAAAGAAAAAGGGATTAGCAGAATTATCAAACAAAAAAAGAGAACCAATTCGAATCCGATTCAAATAATCAATAAAATCTGAATCTGAGAGAAGAAATCCATTACATACCGACATGAATCCGAAGGAAGAGATATTAATAAGAATAAAGAAAATGACTCGAGCAGAAGAGACAGAGATGGAGCCGTCAAGTGTGTAGACTTTGTATGTACAGGCAGCTGCAGTAATTTATAGTCCGAGAGAAGAACGAGAATATAATGTTTAGGGGAATGTGAGGGATTAAAATACTTTAATTACAGTTTCAATTTTGGCATTTTCGTTAGGGCGTGTTTGTCAAGTGGGAAAATGGGTGAATTACTTATTTCTACATACTTTCTTATACATACATGCCCTTAAATGTCTCGTTTTGCCCTTTATTTCAACATTTGTGCTATGTATACATTATAATTAACAAATTTGATTATCAACAAATAATGTGACAAAATTTGATCGAGTCAAAATTTCATTAACCTTCAAGTCCCTCTCCATTAAGGTGAGTATTCGACTGTAAATTTCAGGACCTCGTGGAATTAGTCGAGGTGCGCATGAACTGGTCCGAATACCCATTATCAAAAAATAAATAAATAAAAAATCTCACTAACTATATTGTAAAAAAAAATCTTCTACCTCCTTTTAAACATTTCATCAATTTGTAAGAGAACCTTTTAATGGTGATGTACAACCATTATTTTTGTTCAAACTTTAAACGGTCTAATTTTTTTTTTTATTGAAATTGGTTACAGTCCATTTGCCACATATGCTTTTACTTTTTATAGAAAAGTTTCTTGAGAAATTTATCTTAGACCAACTTTTTAAAAATTTCTTAGGGTACGTTTGATTGCGAACATGAAATTTACATGGATGAAAATTATTAATAAAATATGTTTGATTGATTTAAATTTTTAACCTATAAAATATTATACGTGTTCATTTTTTTATAGGTGGGTAGATGAAAGAGAAAAA
>NW_019229182.1:0-3586 GCF_002742605.1 Olea europaea var. sylvestris
CGCGACGGTGTAGTAATGGGCCGAAATTTGGCAGGTTGATTGGAAACGGCCCCAGAAGTTAGACTCGGGGCACAGACCCGAGATAACGGGATTTTAGCCAAATTCCTTCATTTAGGCCTCCGAATAATTAATTTTCGTATTAATTATATCTAGTTGAAGATGTGTTGGATAGAAAATTAGCGACACAAAATTGTACCAGGGACAATTTTGTCATTTGTCGAGACGGTGTTTGAATGGGCCGAAATTTAGCAGATTGATTGGAAACCGCCCTAAAAATTGGAGTCGGGGCATAGACCCGAGATCACGAGATATTAGCCAAATTCCTTTGTTTAGGCCTCCGAATAATTAATTTTCGTATTGATTATGTCAGGTTAAAGAAGTGTTGGACAGAAAATTAAAAAAGAAAAACTGCACAGTGGCAATTTCGTCATTTGTCGCGACGGTGTCGGAATGGGTCGAAATTTGGCAGGTTGATTGGAAACGGCCAGAGAAATTGGTGCCGGGGCACAGACCCGGAAACATGGAATTTTAGCTTAATTCCTTCGTTTAGGCCTCCGAATAATTAATTTCCATATTAATTATGTCAGGTTGAAGATGTATTGGATAGAAAATTAACAAAGAAAAATCGCACTAGGAGCAGTTTTGTCATTTGCCGCGACAGTGTCGAAATGGGCCGAAATTTAGCAGGTTGATTGGAAAGGGCCCCAGAAATTGGAGTCGGGGCACAGACTCGAGACCACGGGAATTTAGCAAAATTCCTTCGTTTAGGCTACCGAATAATTAATTTTCGTATTAATTATGTCAGGTTGAAGATGTGACGGATAGAAAATTAACAAAGAAAAACCGCACCAGGGGCAATTTCGTCATTTGTCGCGATGGTGTCGGAACGGGCCAGAATTTGGCACGTTGATTGGAAACAGCCCCAGAAATTGGACTTGGGGCACAGACCTGGGATGACAGGATTTTTGCCAAATTCCGTCGTTTAGGCCTCCGAATAATTAATTTCCGTATTCATTATATCAGGTTGAAGATGTGTTGGACAGAAAATTAACAACGCAAAACTGCACCAGGGGCAATTTTGTCACTTGTTGCGACGGTGTTGGAATGGGCTGAAATTTAGTAGATTGATTGGAAACGGCCCTAGAAATTGGAGTCGGGGCATAGACATGGGATCACGGGATATTAGCCAAATTCCTTTGTTTAGGCCTCCGAATAATTAATTTCCGTATTTATTTTGTCCGATTGAAGAAGTGTTGGACAGAAAATTAAAAAAGAAAAGCCGCACAGCGGCAATTTCGTCATTTGTCGCGACGGTGTCAGAATGAGACGAAATTCGATAGGTTGATTAGAATCGACCCGAGAAATTGGAGTCGGGGCACAGACCCGAGATCACGGAATTTTAGCGAAATTCCTTCGTTTAGGCCTCCGAATAATTAACTTCCGTATTAATTATGTCAGGTTGAAGATGTGTTGGGCAGAAAATTAACAATGAAAAACCGCACCAGGGGCAATTTCGTCATTTGTCGCGACGGTGTAGTAATGGGCCGAAATTTGGCAGGTTGATTGGAAACAGCCCGAGAAATTGGAGTTGGCTCACAAACCCGGGATCACGGAATTTTAGCCAAATTACATCGTTTAGGCCTCTGAATAACTAATTTTCGTATTAATTATGTCAAGTTGAAGATGTTATGGATAGAAAATTAGCAAAAAAAACCGCACCAGGGGCAATTTCATCATTCGTCATGATGGTGTCAGAATGGGCCGAAATTCGGTAGGTTGATTGGCAATGGCCCCAGAAATTGGAGTCGGGGCATAGACATGGGATCACGGGATATTAGCCAAATTCCTTTGTTTAGGCCTCCGAATAATTAATTTCCGTATTAATTATGTCAAGTTGAAGATGTGTTGGGAAAAAAATTAACAATGAAAAATCGCGCTAGGGCAATTTCGTCATTTGTCGCGACGGTGTAGTAAAGGGCCGAAATTTTGCGGGTTGATTAGAAATGGCCCAAGAAATTGGAGTCGGAGCACAGACCCGGGATCACGAGATTTTAGCCAAATTCCATCGTTTTGGCCTCCGAATAATTAATTTTCATATTAATTATGTCAGGTTGAAGATGTTATGGACAGAAAATTAGCAAAGAAAAACCGCACCAGGGGCAATTTCGTCATTTGTCACGACGGTGTCGGAATGGGTCGAAATTCGGTAGGTTGATTGGCAATGGCCCCAGAAATTGGAGTCGGGGCATAGACCCGGGATCACGGGATTTTGGCCAAATTCCTTCGTTTAGGCCTCCGAATTATTAATCTCGTATTAATTATGTCGGGTTTAAGTGTGATTGACAGAAAATTAACAAAGAAAAACCGCATCAGAGGCAATTTCGTCATTTGTCGCGACGGTGTCGGAATGGGTCAAAAATTGGCAGGTTGATTGGAAACGGCCACAGAAATTGGAGTCGAGGCACAGACTCGATATCACGGGATATCAGCCAAATTCCTTCGTTTAGGCCTTCGAATAATTTATTTTCGTATTAATTATGTCAGGTTGATGAAGTGTTGGACAGATAATTAACAACGCAAAATCGCACCAGGGTTAATTTCGTAATTTGTCGCGACGGTGTTGAAAGGTGCCGAAATTTGGCAGGTTGATTGGAAACGACCCCAGAAGTTGGACTCGGGGCACAGACCCGAGATCACAGGATTTTAGCCAAATTCCTTCATTTAGACCTCCAAATAATTAATTTTCATATTAATTATATCTGGTTGAAGATGTGCTGGATAGAAAATTAGCGACACAAAACCGCACCAGGGGCAATTTTGTCATTTGTCTTGACGTGTTGGAATGGGCCGAAATTTGGCAGATCGATTGGAAACGGCCCCAGAAATTGGAGTCGGGGCATAGACCCGAGATCACGGGATATTAGCCAAATTCTTTTGTTTAGGCCACCGAATAATTAATTTCCGTATTGATTATGTCAGGTTAAAGAAGTGTTGGACAGAAAATTAAAAAAGAAAAACCGCACAGCGATAATTTCGTCATTTGTCGCGACGGTGTCGGAATGGGCCGAAATTTGGCAAGATGATTGGAAACGGCCAGAGAAATTGGAGTTGGGGCACAGACCCGGGATCACAAAATTTTAGCTAAATTCCTTCGTTTAGGCCTCTGAATAATTAATTTCCGTATTAATTATGTCAGGTTGAAGATGTGTTGGACAGAAAATTAACAAAGAAAAACCGCACCAGGGGTAGTTTCGTCATTTGTCGCGATGGTGTAGTAATGGGCCGAAATTTGGTAGGTTGATTGGAAACGGCCCGAGAAATTGGACTTGGGAAATAGACCCGGGATCTTGGGATTTTGGCCAAATTCCTTCGTTTAGGCCTCCGAATAATTAATTTCCGTATTAATTATGTCAAGTTGAAGATGTGTCGGACAGAAAATTAACAACACAAAATCGCACCCAGGGCAATCTTGTCGTTTGTCTCGACGGTGTCAGAATGGGCCAAAATTTGGCAGGTTGATTGGAAACGGCCCCAGAAGTTGGACTCGGGGCATAGACCCGAGATAACGGGATTTTAGCCAAATTCC
>NW_019229183.1:0-3584 GCF_002742605.1 Olea europaea var. sylvestris
TTCTCCAGAAAGGAAAAAACCCGAAGTTATCATGAAATCAAAAACTACTTTTCATTGGCTCGATTCCAATCGAATTGGACTAGAAATTTGCCGAAAATGATCAAACCTGAAGTTATCATGAAATTCAAAACCACTTTTCATTGGCTCGATTCCAACCGAATTAGAGCAGTAACTTTTTGAAAACGATCAAACCCGAAGTTATCATGAAATCGAAAGTCACTTTTCACTGCCTCGATTCCAATTGAATTAGACTAGCAATTCGCCGAAAATGCTCAAACCAGAAGTTATCATGAAATCAAAAACCACATTTCATTGGCTCGATTCCAATAAAATTAGACTAGCAATTAGCCGAAAATGAACAAATTCGAAGTTATCATGAAATCAAAAACCACTTTTCATTGGCTCCATTCCAATCGAATTAGACTGGCAATTCACCGAAAACGATCAAACCCGACGTTTTCATGAAATCAAAAACCACTATTCATTGGCTCGATTCCAATCGAATTAGACTAGTAATTCGCCAAAAAGAACAAACCCGAAGTTATCACGAAATCAAAAACCACTTTTCATTGGCTTGATTCCAATCGAATTAGACTAGCAATTTCCCGAAAATGATCAAACCCGAAGTTATCATGACATCAAAAACCACTTTTCATTGGCTCGATTCCAATCGAATTAGACTAGCAATTAGCCGAAAACGAACAAACCTGAAGTTATCATGAAATCAAAAATCACTTTTCATTTGCTCGATTCCAATCGAATTAGACTGGCAATTCATCGAAAATGGTCGAACCCGAAGTTATCATGAAATCAAAAACCACTTTTCATTGGGCCAATTCCAATCGAATTAGCCTAGCAATTCACAGAAAATGATCAAACCCGAAGTTCTCAAGAAATCAGAAACCACTTTTCATCGACTCGATTCCAATCGTATTAGACTAGCAATTTGTCAAAGACGAACAAATCGGAAGTTATCATGTAATCTAAAATCAATTTTCATTTGCTCGATTCCAATCGAATTAGACTAGCATTTCTCCAAAAAGGAAAAAACCCGAAGTTATCATGAAATCAAAAACTACTTTTCATTGGCTCGATTCGAATTGAATTTGACTAGCAATTTGCTGAAAATGATCAAACCTAAAGTTATCATGAAATTGAAAACCACTTTTCATTGGCTCGATTCCAACCGAATCAGACAAGTAATTTTTCGAAAACGATCAAACCTGAAGTTATCATGAAATCGAAAGTGACTTTTCATTGGCTCGATTCCAATTGAATTAGACTAGCAATTCGTCGAAAATGCTCAAACCAGAAGTTCTCATGAAATCAAAAACCACTTTTCATTAGCTCGACTCCAATCAAATTCGACTAGCAATTAGCCGAAAATGAACAAATCCGAAGTTATCATGAAATCAAAAACCACTTTCCATTGGCTCCATCCCAATCGAATTAGACTGGCAAATCGTCGAAATTGATCAAAATCGAAGTTATCATGAAATCAAAAACCACTACTCATTGGCTCGATTAAAATTGAATGAGGCTAGTAATTCGCCAAAAATGAACAAACCGGACGTTATCATGAAATCAAAAACCACTTTTCACTGGCTCGATTCCAATCGAATTAGACTCGCAAATTGCCAAAGACGAACAAACCCGATGTTATCATGAAATCGAAAACCACTTTTCGTTGGCTCGATTCTAATCGAATAAGACTAGCAATTATCCAAAAAATGAAAAAACCCGAAGTTATCATGAAATCAAAAGCCTCTTTTCATTGGCTCAATTCCAATCGAATTGGACTAGCAATTTGCCGAAAATGATCAAACCCGAAGTTATCATGAAATCAAAAACACTATTCATTGGCTCGATTCCAACCGAATTAGACCAGTAATTTTTCGAAAACGATCAAACCCGAAGATATCATGAAATCGAATGCCACTTTTCATTAGCTCGATTCCAATCGAATTAGACAGGCAATTCGTCGAAAATGATCAAACCCGAAGTTATCATGAAATCAAAAATCACTTTTCATTGGGCCAATTCCAATCGAATTAGACTAGCATTTCTCCAAAAAGGAAAAAACCCGAAGCTATCATGAAATCGAAAGCCACTTTTCATTAGCTCGATTCCAATCGAATTAGACTCGCAAATTGCCAAAGACGAACAAACCCGATGTTATCATGAAATCGAAAACCACTTTTCATTGTCTCGATTCCAATAAAATTAGACTAGCAATTAGCCGAAAATGATCAAACCCGAAGTGATCATGAAATCAAAAACCACTTTTCATTGGGCCAATTCCAATCGAATTAGACTAGCATTTCTCCAAAAAGGAAAAAACCCGAAGCTATCATGAAATCGAAAGCCACTTTTCATTAGCTCGATTCCAATCGAATTAGACTAGCATTTCTCCAAAAAGGAAAAAACCCGAAGCTATCATGAAATCGAAAGCCACTTTTCATTAGCTCGATTCCAATCTAATTAGACTAGCAATTAGCCGAAAATGATCAAACCCGAAGTGATCATGAAATCAAAAACCACTTTTCATTGTCTCGATTCCAATAAAATTAGACTAGCAATTAGCCGAAAACGAACAAATCCAAAGTCATCATGAAATCAAAATCCACATTTCGTTGGCTCCATTCCAATCGAATTAGATTGGCAATCCGTCGTAATTGATCAAAATCGAAGTTATCATGAAATCAAAAACCACTATTCATTGACTCGATTCCAATCGAATTAGGCTAGTAATTCGCTTGGCTAGTAATTCGCCAAAAATGAACAAACCCGATGTTATCATTAAATCAAAGACCACTTTTCGTTGGCTCGATTCTAATCGAATTAGACTAGCAATTTGCCAAAGACGAACAAACCCGATGTTATCATGAAATCGAAAACCACTTTTCGTTAGCTCGATTCCAATCGAATAAGACTAGCAATTCTCCAAAAATGAACAAATCCGAAGTTATCATAAAATCAAAACAACTTTTCATTGGCTCGATTCCAATCGAATTAGACTTGCAATTCGCCGAAAATGATCAAACCCGACGTTTTCATGAAATCAAAAACCACTATTCATTGACTCGATTCCAATCGAATTAGACTTGCAATTCGCCGAAAATGATCAAACCCGACGTTTTCATGAAATCAAAAACCACTATTCATTGACTCGATTCCAATCGAATTAGACTTGCAATTCGCCGAAAATGATCAAACCCGACGTTTTCATGAAATCAAAAACCACTATTCATTGACTCGATTCCAATCGAATTAGACTTGCAATTCGCCGAAAATGATCAAACCCGACGTTTTCATGAAATCAAAAACCACTATTCATTGACTCGATTCCAATCGAATTAGACTTGCAATTCGCCGAAAATGATCAAACCCGAAGTTATCATGAAATCGAAAGCCACTTTTCATTGGCTCGATTCCAATCGAATTAGACTAGCAATTTGTCGAAAATGATCAAACCTGATGTTATCATGAAGTCAAAAACCGCTTTTCATTGGCTCGATTCCAATCGAATTAGACTAGCAATTAGCCGAAAACGAACAAACCTGAAGTTATCATGAAATCGAAAA
>NW_019229184.1:0-3584 GCF_002742605.1 Olea europaea var. sylvestris
GAATGGACTCCCGTCGGCGGCAGGATTTCCAGTGATCGAGAGGGTTTGGGTGGTGAAATGCATTTGTAAGGTGGGTAAGTCATCTGCTCCTTTTCAATTTGTACCATTTCCCCCATTTTTTGCAGCAACTTTCCCTGATTGAAAACTTCAGCATCACAACGTAGAATCAACCAAACTACGGCTAACTAAAAAGAAATCAACCAAATGCTTAGCCTGATGGTCATGTAATGAAGATAAGTCGTTGATAAATCATGATAATATTCAAATACAACAATCAAATTCATAAAGGTACAGCCTGACTCGCGCCACAAAAAAATATTCATGGGTGCCGCCTGTAAATGTGAACTCAGCTTGTAATTGGCTGAAGACGTAAAGGCTCAGGCTCAAAACAATGAAGAAGAAGCTACAAACTTCTGTCCTGTCCATTGGCTTTCATCATAATCCACTTGCATAATACATTCCGAAGATTTCTGATGCACTGCATCGAAAGCTATAGCCAGGATAACTAGTAGCTGTATAGCTTAATTCTGACACAAGTCCACCAATCAAATAAATCTGGTTCAATCAGACAAACCAGACTTGGCCTTCAAGTGCTCCTTAAATTTCATAATGTCACCCTCCCACCGAGTCACGGCCTGATTTTCACACACCCATATCTCCTGGGCCACCTGGTTTATGAGCCTAAAATCATGGCTAACAAGAACCAAGCCACCGTCCCATTCATTCAAAGCCTCAGCCAGGGAGTCAATTGTCTCGATATCCAAATGGTTAGTTGGCTCATCCAACAGCAGCATGTGCGGTTGTCTCCAAGCTAACCATGCAAATATAACTCGGCTCCTCTGACCATCTGACAAGTTCTTCATGGGCATCACTTGAGCTTTACCGGTAAGCCCAAACCTCCCAACAGCTGCCCGCATCTTCTCTTCCTCATTTCCAGGGTACTCTCTAATCATGAACTGTAGTGCAGACAATTCCATATCGAGTTTCTCAGCCAAGTGCTGATGGAACTGAGCGATCCTCAAGTGGTTGTGACGCCGCACCATGCCATCAAGAGGAAATAGATCGCCTGTCATCAACTTCAGTAGCGTACTCTTCCCAGCTCCATTTGGTCCTACCAGTGCCACTCTAGAATCAAGATCTACACCAAAATCAAGGTTCTTGTAGATGAGATTATCAGGCGTGTAACCAAAAGTTACTTCCACAAATTGAAGAACAGGAGGAGGAAGCTTCCCCACATCAACAAATCGGAAAACCAAAACCTTGTCCCTGACCACTTTCTCTGTGAGCCCACCACGCTCCATCTTTGCCAAAGTTTTCTCTTTGCTCTGTGCCTGACGAGCAAGTTTGGCAGACCCATGTCCAAAACGTGCAATGTATTCCTTCATTGACGCTATCTGCTCCTGTTCCCACTTGTACTGTTTCATCTGGTTCTCTTCAAGTTCAGAACGTGTTTGAACATATTGGTCATAATTACCAGTGTAGATCTTCAATGACTTATTTTGCATATGGATGATATTAGTACAGACTCCATTCAAAAAATCCTGAGAATGTGAAACCACTACCAGAATTCGTTCAAATTTCTTCAACGTTTCCTCTAACCAGACACAAGCCTCTAAGTCTGCAACGGAGAGAAGTATCTTGTCAAGCGTCAACAGCAATAATTTAAGAACGATAGATTGTTAAAATATCTGGGATATTCACAATCATTGGATATGGAGGTCCAACATTAGTTAGGAGATTTTATTCGAATTATATGCTAGAAAATATTGTGATTAGTATTAGTGAATCACTGAATATACAATTCCCAAAAAATTCTCATATGCAATCCGAGAAGGAGGTCCAACAGAAAACAGTAGGACATTTGAGATCTTAATAAGGCTCTGCAATAAATAAATCAACTACATTCAATCTAAAGGGAAAGATAATACATTTACCTCCAATCCACTATTGTAATTTATATTTGAAAATGAACCAACAATAGAAATTCTTCTATGTTGTCCATTTTGGATCGGAAACCTTTACTACTCAAGAAGCTTACCAAGATAATTTGTGGGTTCATCAAAAGTGAGTATAACGAAGCAACAAAATAGTTGAGTTTCAAATACAACAATCAAGCCCATAGCAAGCATAATATCATCAACCATGTATCATATATTTCAAATTCCAAAACCAAGTGACGTCTGCAGTATGATAATATTGAACTGAAAATCCAATATAGACTGACTTTTTAACTCATTGCCATATGCATGTTATCTATATCACAAAACAATATGATGATATGCTCCAAATCCAACAATCTAAACAAACTTAAATTCAGCGCAATAAACATGCATGTTATCTATATCTCAAAGCAATCTGTATTGACTCAGCAAGCTTACCAAGATGATTTGTGGGTTCATCGAGCAACAATATGGTGGGATTCATGAATAGTGCCCTTGCCAAAGCAATCCTCATTCTCCAGCCACCAGAAAAATCTCGTGTTTTCTTTGTTTGCATCTTCTTGTTGAATCCAAGACCATATAAGATCTCAGCAGCACGCTTTTCGGCAGTTGATGCATCTAGTGCTTCCAAACGTTCATAAATGCGATCAAGTTGTTCACCACCACCATCATCCTAAGACGAAAACACTAAATAAGCAATTCCCGAGATGCTTCCTTTTCTAGGGCACTATTATTCTTTGGGTCAGATAATAATACCTGTCCAGCCAAGGCTTCAACTTCTTTCTCTAATTTCAACCTTTCTTCATCACAACTTATGACAGCCTCAAGAGAGGACATGTCAGAAGCTTCGATCTCCCGAGTAAGATGAAAAATATCCATGTGCTCTGGAATGGGAAGTTCTCTGCACCCAATTGCAGAGAGGAGGGTAGACTTCCCACATCCATTTAGCCCAAGTAAACCATATCGCCTGAATATAAGGAGTACTAAAAATAGAGTAATGGGAAATAAAGACATAATACAGCACAACATCCTGGAGTGGTGAAGTCAAAACACACCTGCCATAATTGAGTTCCAGTTCAGAATCAACAATAAGATCATGGCCATGAAAAGTGAGCGATAGAGATTCAATCTGCAAAAAGCATAAGCAATAGATAAATCAAAATGTCCTCATTTTGGGTAAACCATAACAGTTACAATGGCACAATATTTAATATACAATCTTATTCATGTATCCCAACAACGTGGGAGATGGTTTCAGTAAGTCTACATGATCAAAACTTTGACGGAATATTATCTTTTGTACATAAGTATGGAAGAACAGATTTAGTCAAAGACAAAAATGTACCTTTTTCAATATCATATCTTGTTAGTTATGTTATTTATAATCAATAGAATATGACTATTGTAAAAGAACCAAAAGGCGTAAAAATTGACCATTTATTCTCAGATTACCTTGAGTATAAAGAAACAGAATTTGAATGGTTAATTCAACCATCAAGAAAATCTTTGGAAATTAATTTTAATGACCAAAGACCATTAATTAGAGAACAAAGACCACTTCTTACTAGAAGTTTATCTTTAAACAGAAAATCACTCCCAAATGTTAAATGGAAGGATGAACCAGAAACAAGCCAAAGTAAACAA
>NW_019229185.1:0-3584 GCF_002742605.1 Olea europaea var. sylvestris
GACACCGTCGCGAATAATGACGGAATTTCCCCCGTCGCGATTTTTGTTTTCGATCAATCTGTCAAATTTTAGCCCATTCAGACGCTGTCGTGAAAAATGACGAAATTGCCCCCGGTGCGATTTTTATTTCCGATCGACCAGCCAAATTTCAGCTCATTCCGACACAGTCGCGAAATCGACAAAATTGCCCCCGGCGCGATTTTTGTTTCCGATCACTCTGTCAAATTTTAGCCCATTCCGACACCGTCACGAAAAATGACGAAATTACCTCCGCCGCAATTTTTGTTTCCGATCAACCAGCCAAATCTCAGGCCATTCCGACACCGTCGCGAAAAATGACGAAATTGTACCCGGCGCGATTTTTGTTTCCGATTAGTTTGTCAAATTTTAGCCCATTCCGACACCGTCGCGAATAATGATGGAATTTCCCCCGTCGCGATTTTTGTTTTCGATCGATCTGCCAAATTTTAGCCCATTCAGACACTGTCGTGAAAAATGACGAAATTGCCCCCGGCGCGATTTTTGTTTCCGATCAATCTGTCAAATTTTAGCCCATTCCCACATCGTCGCGAAAAATGACGAAATTGACCCCGGCTGGAATTTTGTTTCCGATCAATCTGTCAAATTTTAGGGCATTCCGAAACTGTCGCGAAAAATGATGAAATTACCTCCGCCGTAATTTTTGTTTCCGATCAACCAACCAAATCTTAGCCCTTTCCGACACCGTCACGAAAAATGACGAAATTACCTCGGCCGCAATTTTTGTTTCCGATCAACCAGCCAAATCTCAGTCCATTCCGACACCGTCGTGAAAAATGGCGAAATTGTGTCCGGCGCGATTTTTGTTTCCGATTAGTCTGTCAAATTTTAGCCCATTCCGACACCGTCGCGAAAGATGACGAAATTGCCTCCGTCGCAATTTTTGTTTCCGATCAACCAGCCAAATCTCGGCCCAATCCGACACCGTCGCGAAAAATGACGAAATTGCCCCTGACGCGATTTTTATTTCCGATCAACCAGCAAAATTTCAGCCCATTCCGAAACCGTTGCAAAAGATGACGAAATTGCCACCGGAGTAATTTTTGCTTCCGATCAATCAGTCAAATTTTAGCCGATTCCGACACCGTCGCGAAAAATGGCGAAATTTCCCTCGGCTGGAATTTTGTTTTCGATCAATCTGTCAAATTTTAGCCCATTCCAATACCGTCGCGAATAATGACGGAATTTCCCCCAGCGCGATTTTTGTTTTCGATCAATCTGTCAAATTTTAGCCCATTCAGACACTGTCGTGAAAAATGACGAAATTTCCCCCGGCGTGATTTTTGTTTCCGATCAATCTGTCAAATTTTAGCCCATTCCCACACCGTCGCGAAAAATGACGAAATTGACCCTGGCTGGAATTTTGTTTCCGATCAATTTGTTAAATTTTAGTGCATTCCGACACCGTCGCGAAAAATGACGAAATTAGCTCCGCCGTAATTTTTGTTTCCGATCAACCAGCCAAATCTCAGCCCACTTTGACACCGTCGCGAAAAATGAAGAAATTTACCCCGGCGCAATTTTTGTTTCCGATTAGTATGTCAAATTTTAACCCATTCCAACACAGTCTAGAAAAATGATGAAATTGCCCCCGGTGCGATTTTTATTTTCGATCGACCAGCCAAATTTCAGCTCATTCCGACATAGTCTCGAAAATCGACGAAATTGCACCCGACGCGATTTTTGTTTCCGATCAGTCAGTTGAATTTTAGGCCATTCCGACACCGTCGCGAAAAATGACGAAATTACCTCCGCCGCAATTTTTGTTTCCGATCAACCAGCCAAATCTCAGCCCATTCCGACACCGTCGCGACAAATTACGAAATTGAACCCGGCGCAATTTTTTTTTCCGATTAGTCTGTCAAATTTTAGCCCATTCCGACACCGTCGCGAAAAATGACGAAATTGCCTCCGCCGTAATTTTTGTTTCCGATCAACCAGCCAAATCTCGGACCAATCCGACACCGTCGCGAACAATGACGAAATTGCCCCCGGCGCGATTTTTATTTCCAATCAACCGGCCAAATTTCAGCCCATTCCGAAACCGTTGCGAAAAATGACGAAATTGCCCCCGGAGCGATTTTTTTTCCGATCAATCTGTCAAATTTTTCCCATTCAAAAATCGTCGGGAAAAATGACGAAATTGCCCCCGGCACGATTTTTGTTTCCGATCAATCTGTCAAATTTTAGCCCACAACGACACCGTCGCGAAAAACGACGAAATTGCTCCCGGCGCGATTTTTGTTTCCAATCAGTCTGTCAAATTTTAGCCCATTCCGACACCGTCTAGAAAAATGACGAAATTGCCACCGGTGCGATTTTTATTTCCGATCGACCAGCCAAATTTCAGCTCATTCCGACACTGTCTCGAAAATCGACGAAATTGCCCTCGACGCGATTTTTGCTTCCGATCAGTCTGTCGAATTTTAGCCCATTCCGACACCGTCGCGAAAAATGACAAAATTACCTCCGCCGCAATCTTTGTTTCCGATCAACCAGCCAAATCTCAGCCCATTCCGACACCGTCGCGAAAAATGACGAAATTGTACCCGGCGCGATTTTTGTTTCTGATTAGTCTGTCAAATTTTAGCCCATTCTGACACCTTCGCGAAAAATGACGAAATTGCCTCCGCCGTAATTTTTGTTTCCGATCAACCAGCCAAATCTCGGCCCAATCCGACACCGTCGCGAAAAATGACGAAATAGCCCCGGGCGCGATTTTTATTTCCAATCGCCTGCCAAATTTCAGCCCATTCCGAAACCGTTGCGAAAAATGACGAAATTGCCCCCGGAGCGATTTTTGTTTCCGATCAATCTGTCAAATTTTTGCCCATTCAGACACCGTCGGGAAAAATGACGAAATTACCCCCGGCGCGATTTTTGTTTCCGATCAATCTGTCAAATTTTAGCCGACTACGACACCGCCGCGAAAAATGACGAAATTGCTCCCGACGCGATTTTTGTTTCCAATCAGTCTGTCAAATTTTAGCCCATTCCGACACCGTCTAGAAAAATGACGAAATTGCCCCCGGTGCGATTTTTATTTCTGATCGACCAGCCAAATTTCAACTCATTCCGACACAGTCGCGAAAATCGACGAAATTACCCTCGGCGCGATTTTTGTTTCTGATCAGTCTGTCGAATTTTTGCCCATTCCGACACCGTCGTGAAAAATGACGAAATTACCTCCGCCGCAATTTGTGTTTCCCATCAACCAGCCAAATCTCAGCCCATTCCAACACCGTAGCGAAAAATGACGAAGTTGTACCCGGAGCGATTTTTGTTTCCGATTAGTCTGTCAAATTTTAGCCCATTCCGACACCGTCGCGAAAAATGACGAAATTGCCTCAGCTGCAATTTTTGTTTCCGATCAACCAGCCAAATCTCGGCCCAATCCGACACCGTCGCGAAAAATGACGAAATTTCCCACGACGCGATTTTTGATTCCGATCAATCTGTCAAATTTGAGCTAATTTCGACACCGTCGTGAAAAATTACGAAATCGCCCCTGGCGCGATTTTTGTTTCCCATCAATCAGTCAAATT
>NW_019229186.1:0-3583 GCF_002742605.1 Olea europaea var. sylvestris
ATATGTGTTGCATGTTTGTGTGTTTGTTTAGTCTTAGTTTGCGAGTTTTATTTGTGTGTTTCAATAAAATAAAATAAAATAAATAAAAAAAAATTTTTGATTGGGGTTTTGATTATGTGTGTGCCTTATATGCTTTGACTCTGACATGTGCATTTAGACTCGTACTCTTTTATTCATCATATGTACGACTCTGAGGTTCCATCTAAGTTCACTTTGTCTATGGAGTTTTGGGTATATGGCTCGTCATTCACCTTTGCACAGTGCACACCGTAGTCCTGTAAATGAGTCTTGACCGCATGGGTGAGACTTGGGATGGTGGTCTACTATGATTGGGGTTGTGTGTCCATTTGACTTGATCTATGACGAGTGTCACCTAATCATAATGTCTTTCCCCACGTTTATTGTATATTGTCGAACTTTTGCTATGATTGGGGCCTATTTGACTCGAACTATTAAGCCCGAGGGGTTTTTAACCTGGTGCCCTAAGGTCGTCTGGCTTGGGAGTCACCGGCCTAACGTTCGTTACAGGGGTCATCTCTGTCGCCTAATGAGGATAGCATTGCACTTATGTTCGCGTGTTAAAAAAAAAAAAAAACATGAGATCTTTCAGTTAGGGGGAGTAAAAGTGTGACAATCGAATTATTTGATATAGGTCCTCGTGGCATTGGATTTGACTGTCACTTGGTCGACACATACCTTTGTTGTGTTGCTTTCACGTGTCCTTTCTCACTAATTTAAGGTTTTGAGTCTAACTTGCATGGACTACGTAGCACGTTTCACGTGATGCTTTGTATACACTTTCCTCCACGAGTTATTTGATCTATGTGTGGACTTACGAATTGTCTATATGCTGTGTATCGGGTTTGTGTCTTCATGGTTATGTTTGGGCTCGATTGCATATTTTGCTACACATCGTTAAAATTTTGTTACTCGGGGCTATTTTCATAATGTTCAGAGTGTTATGCCATATTTTAAAGAATTCAAAATTTTGGTGCTATTTTTGAAAGTTGCATTTTCGCTCGAGGCTCGCTCCATACCTCGCTCGAGCGATAATAACAGATTCACTCTCGCTCGAGGCTCGCTTAAATCTCGCTCGAGCGACAGTGCAAGGTTTTGAACTATAACTTCATTTCTCGCGTTTCCAGTTTGAAAATTCTCCAAGTTCTTCACAAATTTCATACAATCCTCTGGAATTTGTTCTGTTCATATTGTTAATTGAGTGTTACGCCGTTATTACACATCATTTCAACATCAAAATTCCATTTTGGAACTTCAATTGAGGTAAACTTTCCATGTTTTTATTTTTTTTTCATTTTTTTTCTTTTCCTCAATTCTTTGCATTTTGCGTGATTCTTTGCTTCTATTACGTAAATTCTTGGGCTATATCTTGTTTAGCATCGTTGCCATGAAGTTTGTTTCACGTTGGATTTATATTTTCCATGGCATTGTGAGAATTGTGTTGAAATTTTGCTTGTGTTAGTTATGTTTTTCATCGAAGTTCATCGCGTTGGTTCTTGCATTCCGTAAATCCGATTTCCATGCCGTTTGTTTCATATTGTTCGGGATGTTACCTAGTTTGTGGTTGTGTGATTGGGTACGGGGTTACGTATCTTGCGTGCCTGGAAAGTTGTGCCAAAGAATCGCACGCCACATGCTCGATGAAATTCCTTAGTCTATTTAGGTTTGATTTTTTTACATGTTTTGTTGTTTCCCTTTTGCATGGTTCTTCTTCATGGTGTTTGTGCATGATTTCTTGGTCGGGTGCCGAGACAGGCTATTTATGCTCGTAGGGTCGTTTCGCGTTTTTCGATACATCTTTGTTTGAGGCTCATGTATGTGCACGTGTGTCATGTCACGTTGCATCACTTCACTTGCATTATTCATATGTCTCATTTCTTGCCTCTTTACGCGTGCCAGATGGCTCGTAAGCGATCGCGTCCCTCTTCCCAGCCTGCTAGTGGTTCAACCTCATACAGTCGTTCGAGGTTCATTTCTGCTACTGCTCAGGAGGTCTTCACGTCCCAGTTCTCCTTACGCCCTGTTCTCATGGAGCGTGAGGTAATCCTTTCTGACCTACCAGTTGAGATAACAGCCATTCTAGTATCCAGAGGTTGGGAGCCTTTACTTGTTGGTCTCTCTCCTCCACCCCCTCTCCTTGTTCAGGAATTCTATGCTAACATCCATGACATTGATGGGTCCTCGTTTCGGTTTTTTCTACGGGGTCATACTTTTAGGGTTACTCCTTCTGCCTTAGCTAGGGCTTTAGGTATTCCTGAGATTACCCATCCTACATACCCCTATATTTTACCCTCTTCTGTTCCGGCCGACTCCCTTGTTCGGTCGACGATTTTGAACACTCCGTCTGTCGGGGGGCCTACGGCGATGGCCACTGGGTCTTTACCCACTGATCGCCAGGTTCTGTTGCGCATTGTGTGCACGAACTTTTGGCCTGTTGCCCATACTTCTTCTTTACCTATGGGGCGGGCCCGATTTTTATATGCATTACTTCACGAGGATTCGATTGACCTCCCTAGTTTTATTTGTCAGCAGATTCTGGCTTCTTTTCGTACTCCTGGGAGTCGGATTGGGTTACCATATGCTTGTTTGATTCATCGAGTAGCCTTAGCCTTAGGTGCTTCTTTTCCTGAGAGCTCGACTCGACGCATTGGACGTCCGATTGGACAGCAGACTATACATCAGAGTCGCTCTCATATTCCCGCTTCTTCTTCTTCTGCTCCTGCTCCTACTGTGGATGCAGTTTTTGATGTTTTTGATTCCTCCGAGCCCCTTGATCCTATATTTGATATTCTTACTGGGGGTTCTCGAGTCTGTCTTCCGTCTCGTTCCACTCCTCCTCTTGCTATTCCGATCAGCTCTTCCGGTCCCTCTGCTTCTACTTCAGTGCCTGGGGTGGCTACATTGCCAGTTGACCCCTTGGTGCCTCTTTTGGGTTCGATGACTACATTGATCGAGCAGCAGGCTCGTATATTGGCTGAGATCACGCAGTTACGTGCTGCTTCGGAGCGTCAGACAGCTGAGATGACTTCGTTTCGCCGTGCTCTTGCTGTTTGTCAGCGTCAGTTGCGCTGGATTCGAGATCATTTGGAGGCCAGCACGAGTGCTGAGAGTGGCTCTGATTCTTCCGATGCTGCGGATGCTGCTTCTTAGCTTACTTTTTTTTGTGATTTTTTGGCCCTCTTTTGCCCTTTGTGACGAAAAGGGAGAGTAATTTGAGCATAGTTAGATTGATTTGACTTGAGTAGGTTGGAGTAAATTAATTTTTGATAACTGTAATATAAACTTGATGAGTATATATGCAATGTTCTAACTAGATTAAGTATTTGATGTTTTTGCAATCTTAATGTTTGTTATTGGTGTTTTAAACATACATTGTGATTGCTTCTTAATCTGGTTAATGATATATATAATGTATATCTTGTCTCTGTCTACTGTTTCCATTTCACTTGCGTTTTCATATGGTATTTTGAGTTTTGCCTTTCCAGGAAACAGGATCAACAAGATATTGCAGAGATAGTAGATAGGTTGGAGTCAATGTATTTTCATCCTTGACTATCAAATGTGT
>NW_019229187.1:0-3583 GCF_002742605.1 Olea europaea var. sylvestris
TTTGGGCCCATAAGTACTTTTTGGAAATGTACCGACCGTTTTGGATTGAACTCACCACTTCGTCGTGACGTATGAGGGATTTTTGCCATTTTTCGAAGGAATGAGCACTTGCATATTTGGAACGCTTGGATTGTAGGAATTAGAAGAATTGAGCGTAACTTTTGCACACGTTGTCCGTTTTCGGCCCATAAGTACTTTTTGGAAATGTAGCGACCGTTTTGGATTGAACTCACCCCTTTGTCGTGACATTTGATGGATTTCGGCCATTTTTCTAAAGAATGAGTACTTGCGTATTTGGAACGCTTGGATTGGTGGCATTCGAAGAATTGAGCGTAACTTTTGCACACGGTGTCCGTTTTTGGCCCATAAGTACTTTTTGGAAATGTAGCGACTGTTTTGGATTGAACTCACTACTTCGTCGTGACGTATGAGGGATTTCGACCATTTTTCAAAAGAATGAGCACTTGCGTATTTGGAACGCTTGGATTTTCGTCATTCGAAGAATTGAGCGTAACTTTTGTACGTCGTGTCCGTTTTTGGCCCAGAAGTACTTTTTGGAAATGTAGCGACAGTTTTGGATTGAACTAACCACTTCGTCGTGACATATGAGGGATTTCGGCTATTTTTTGAAAGAATGAGCACTTTCGTATTTGGAACACCTCGATTGTCGACGTTCGAAGAATTAAGCGTAACTTTTGAACACGTTGTCCGTTTTGGGCCCATAAGTACCTTTTGGAAATGTAGCGACTGTTTTGGATTGAACTCACCACTTCATCGTGACGTATGAGGGATTTCTGCCATTTTTTGAAAGAATGAGCACTTGCGTATTTGGAACGCTTGGATTGTAGGCATTCGAAGAATTGAGCGTAACTTTTGCACACAGTGTCCGTTTTTGGCCCAAAAGTACTCTTTGGAAAATATAGCGACCGTTTTGGATTGAACTCACCACTTCGTCGTGACGTATAATGGATTTTGGCCATTTTTCGAAAGAATGAGCACTTGCGTATTTGGAATGCTTGGATTGTCGGCATTCGAAGAATTGAGCGTAACTTTTGCACACGGTGTTCGTTTTTGGCCCATAAGTACCTTTTGGAAATGTAGCGACCATTTTGGATTGAACTCACCACTTCGTCGTGACGTATGATGGATTTCGGCCATTTTTCGATAGAATGAGCACTTGCGTATTTGGAACGCATGGATTGTCGGCATTCGAAGAATTGAGCGTAACTTTTGCACACGGTGCCCGTTTTTGGCCCAAAATTACTTCTTGGAAATGTAGCGACCGTTTTAGATTGAACTCACCACTTCGTTGTGATGTATGCGGGATTTCGGCCATTTTTCGAAAGAATGAGCACTTACGTATTTGGAACGCTTGGATTGTCGGCATTCGAAGAATTGAGCGTAACTTTTGCACACGGTGTCCATTTTGGGCCCATAAGTACTTTTTGGAAATGTAGCGATCGTTTTGGATTGAACTCACAGCCTCGTCGTGATGTATGAGGGATTTCAGCCATTTTTTGAAAGAATGAGCACTTGCATATTTGGAACGATTGGATTGTCGGCGTTCGAAGAATTGAGCATAACTTTTGGACACGGTGTCCGTTTTGGGCCCATAAGTACTTTTTGGAAATGTAGCGACCATTTTTGGATTGAACTCACCACTTCATCATGACGTATGAGGGATTTTGGCCATTTTTCGAAAGAATGAGCACTTGCATATTTGGAACGCTTGGAGATTCGGTGTAAGAATAATTAAGCGTAACTTTTGCATACGTTGTCCGTTTTGGTCCCATAAGTACTTTTTGGAAATGTAGCGACCGTTTTAGATTGAACTCACCAGTTCGTTGTGACGTATGAGGGATTTCAGCCATTTTTCGAAAGAATGAGCACTTGCATATTTGGAACGCTTGGCGAGTCAGTGTAAGAAGAATTGATCGTAACCTTTTCACACGTTGTCCGTTTTGGGCCCATTAGTACTTTTTGGAAATATAGCAACCGTTTTGGATTGAGCTCACCACTTCGTCGTGACGTATGAGGGATTTCGGCCATTTTTAGAAAGAATGAGCACTTGCGTATTTGGAACGCTTGGATTGTCGACATTCGAAGTATTGAGCGTAACATTTGCACACGGTGTCATTTTTGGCCCATAAGTACTTTTTGGAAATGTAGCGACCGTTTTGGATTGAACTCACCACTTCATTGTGACGTATGAGGGATTTTGGCCATTTTTCAAAAAAATGAGCACTTGCATATTTGGAACGCTTGGAGAATCGGTGTAAGAAGAATTGAGCATAACTTTTGCACACATTGTCCGTTTTGGCACCATAAGTACTTTTTGGAAATGTAGCGTTTTGGATTGAACTCACCACTTCGTCATGACGTATGATGGATTTCGGCCATTTTTCGAAAGAATGAGCATTTGCATATTTGGAACACTTGGAGGTTCGGTGTAAGAAAAATTAAGCGTAACTTTCGCACACGTTGTCCGTTTTGGGCCCATAAGTACGTTTTGGAAATGTAGCGACCGTTCTGGATTGAACTCACCACTTCGTCGTGACGTATGAGGGATTTTGGCCATTTTTTGAAAGAATGAGCACTTGCGTATTGGATTGTCGGCGTTCGAAGAATTGAGCGTAACTTTTGCACACGTTGTCCGTTTTGGGCCCATAAGTACTTTTTGGAAATGTAGCGACCGTTTTGGATTGAACTCACCACCTCGTCGTTACATATGAGGGACTTCGGCCATTTTTCGAAAGAATGAGCACTTGCATATTTGGAACGCTTGGAGAGTCGGTATAAGAAAAATTGAGCGTAACTTTTGCACACGTTGTCCGTTTTGGGCCCATAAGTAATTTTTAGAAATGTAGCGACCGTTTTGGATTGAACTCATCACTTCGTCGTGACGTATGAGGGATTTCTGCCATTTATCGAAAGAATGAGTACTTACGTATTAGGAACGCTTGGATTGTCGGCCTTCGAAGAATTGAGCGTAACTTTTGCACACGGTGTCCGTTTTGGGCTCATAAGTACTTTTTGGAAATGTAGAGACCGTTTTGGATTGAACTCACCACTTCGTCGTGACGTATGAGGGATTTTGGCCATTTTTCGAAAGAATGAGCACTTGCGTATTTGGAACGCTTGGATTGTCGGCATTCGAAGAATTGAGCGTAACATTTGCACACGTTGTCCTTTTTGGGCCATAGGTACTTTTTGGAAATATAGGGACCGTTTTGGATTGAACTCACCACTTCGTCGTGACGTATGAGGGATTTCGGCCATTTTTCAACAGAATTAGCACTTGCATATTTGGAACGCTTGGAGAGTCGGTGCAAGTAGAATTGAGCGTAACTTTTGCACACGTTGTCCGTTTTGGGCCCATAAGTACTTTTTGGAACTGTAGCGACCGTTTTGGATTGAACTCACCACTTCGTCATGACATATGAGGGATTTCGGCCATTTTTTGAAAGAATGAGCACTTGCGTATTTGGAACGCTTGGATCGTCGGCATTCGAAGAATTGAGCGTAACATTTGCACACGGTGTCCTTTTTGGGCCATAGGTACTTTTTGGAAATGTAGCGACCG
>NW_019229188.1:0-3258 GCF_002742605.1 Olea europaea var. sylvestris
ATATAGATATTATGAAGAATAAAAATTTAAACCCTGCACTTAAGTATCTTACCCACGCACTTAAAAATAAAAATTTCACACATCTTTCAACCAATCAATGCAAAGGAAGTTTAGAATTAATATAATATTAGATGATTGCAAAAACTTTCCTTTCAACCACAATAACTTGACATAATGTGTTCAAAATAAATTTTTTTCGAGTCCAATTTATGTAATTTAACGCGATTTACAAAATGAAACCCATATTAATATATTTCTATCAATGTCTACTATACTCAATTATTTGGCTCATATTGCCTTTGTTTTAATCCCATTTTTGTTATAAAAATGTATTTTTGAATAGTGCTTGAAATGTGTGGTTAAAAGATAAGAAAAAATTTTGAATTTGTATAATATTATTTTATTGAAAAATGTGGTTAAAAAATATGTGTGGTTGAAATGATGTCAAAATACATTTTTTTTTCCGAAGAATGGAGCTCAAACAAGGACATAATACTTACGAAAAATAATTTAAAATAATAATTCTTTTTCTCTTCTCCTTTTTCTTCTTCTTTAAAGAAAAAGGGAATTCACAAATTGTGTTACCATTTTAATTTATGGACTTTAATATGGTGACAAAGTTAGACACGGACCAATTAATTTGTTAATGATCAAAATCTAAATTAACAAAACTTAAGCATTATGTAAAAAGGTAAATAAATTTCGGGATGTTACGCGAAGGCATTTGATTTTCCTCTCAAGTCACTTTTCAAATGGCCAGGGTGGCCAGGTAGGCATGCGCCACCTGCTTTTTTTGGGCAATGAACAATAATTAATATATTTGTCATTACTTTTTCTCATAATATCGATTGAGGTGATTCAAAATGTTTTGGAAGCTAAGTTAAAGAGATGCAATTATTCTAGAATTATCGATTTTTCAATTCAAACAGTTACTGACTCAAAAATAGGTTTCAATTTTTGGCTGAAAATCTAGTACACACTTTTTCAACTGGAAATTTGTTTGTGAAAATTCTTTGACTATATTTCACTCTTTTGACCTCCAATTGCATCTAATTGATTCTATGTTATCTTCAACCATCATTTTTTGATTCGAAGCAATTATTGAATATTTGTACTTTGGTCCTCCAACTTTGAAGTTCTTTCTTTTTCCTCCTTTAGGATCATTTCTTTCAATTCACCAAATTTGCTTCGCATTTACCTAAGAAACAAAATTAGCATCTAATTAAGCCATAAATCGCCAAAATTATTTACAATTAATTCCATTTACCAGTCCAAATAAGTGTACAAAATACTCTCATCAATGACCGCAAATAATATTTATCCAATCATTCACATATTTATGGATAAGAACTGAGAGTAGATACAAATACATATATATCCCTGAGAAATGAAAAAAATGAAATAAAATTACGAGATATAATATTTTTTATGATTCAAATGAATATATGGAGCTGTAACGAAAGGGATATTACAGGAGCCTATATGACACGCAGACATTTTGATAATGAAGTGGACCATGCAATTAGCTAGCATGCTTGTTTCGATAGGTCCATGTTTTGCATGAGCAAAATGTATTCTTCCCTTCCCTTTTTATTTTATATTAATTTGAATAAAATGACTCTTCAATAATTCTAGTAAAATTATGAAACCAACAATAATTGAAGAAAAAAAGTAACAAACATTTATGTTGCGGTTGAATAGCTCAATCCTATTTCTTAAATTGTGATGTTATTAGTTATTTACATATTGTTTGTGTACTCATTGTCTCGATAAACCTGCTAACAGTAGTAAGAAAATCAAAGTTAATCCACTAATTTCCAAATGAAATATTGATGATGTAACCTTTTCATAAAAATGAATCTTTAAAAATATTTGGAATAGTGGTCGAGTATATTATACATACATAGACACTGCGAAGTAAGATTTTATCGAAATAATATATTTTATGTTCAATGAACCTGCATGGTAATACTAAAAGTAACTTTCACGCCAAATATAAGGATTAATAGTAGAAAGCCCGCTAGATGTTTCCATGTGCGATATAACCCATAACTATTGAAAATCACCAAAAACCTCATGTTTGAAATTTGTTGTTAAAAATAGTAAAAAAGTCAAAATTAAAAATGAATAATTGTAATTACAGTACCTAATATTTTTATATTTTTACAAATTAAGTTCAAATTTCCGACAATCCCAATTGTAATTATTTTCATTCTAAAGTTCTGGGATTCTTGGCATTTTATTTTTGGGGGAAAAGATGAAGTAAGGAGGGGTGGGAAATAAAGTTTTAAAGGTTTGAAATTGATACGCTACACAATCAATGGCGGATTTAGACCACGCCGCCTTAGCTGGATTTGTTGAAAAGATTTTTTTTTGCTGATAATAGATAGAATGTTTAGATTATATATTCGATAATTCATATTAACAATAAACATCTCTAGTAGTTCAGCTGGTTAGCCATTCCGGTATTAAATTGGTGGTCTTGTGTTTGAAACTCTTCAAGAGTAATATTTTTTTTTTTATAATTTTCGTATTTCAACAATTTTTACCAAAACAAATGCAAGGAAGGTGATTCTAGCATGCTACATTCCTTAAACATATTGACTACTTTACCATGACGACACTCGTTGATTTTTAGGACATAACTTAACAAAATAATATATATGTTCAATTTTACTGGTTTAATGCAAGTAGAATCATTTTAACGGTGCTTTGCCCCTCTTCTTGATTTTTTCCCCTCTAATCAATTGATTCAAAAGTTTTGGTCAATTAATGGTGAATGAATTTATAGGAAAATTGGCCTCAAAGTCATAAAGAATCTTTTAACAAAACTTATTTAATTAATAAAAGGTTCCACTTCTCGTTAACAAAAAATCGATTGCAAAAAAGTTGAATCATACAAGCACATAAAATCGATATAAGCACATAAACAATTTCAATTTTTTTAATATAATAATGCTTGTTTAATTAACTTTAATTGTAAACTAAGTATAGGTATCTTGTTAATATATATTGTCTATTTAATTGAAAAATAAAGTAGAGTATTTTGCAGATTATGAAAGGATTTTTTTCATCCAAAATGAAAGTTCGTATTTAGTTCTAATTCTAGTAGTCTATCTATTTTTTTTTAGTTCTAATATTATTTAATTAAATATTAATAAACAATCCCGCTATTACGGATGTTGGTCGTCGATAGTAAGTTTCAAACGCTCGCGATTCGCTCTAGCTGAACTTGATCCCCGGATTTGCCCTAGTTAC
>NW_019229188.1:6955-9246 GCF_002742605.1 Olea europaea var. sylvestris
CTTTTTGTTGGGTGGTGAGCAGTCTCCTTATTTTCGCTTCTTGGGGACAAAATCTAAAGCTTGCAAAAATGTTGGATAACAAAAATTCTGATGAGAACGAGCATCACAAGAGAAAAATCTTTCTCGTTTTCTCACTGGCAACTTTACTTGTAGCTGCAATTACAGTAGCAGCTGTTGTTGGATCAAGGAAGAATGAAGGCGGTGGCGGCTCAGCCCAAGCGATAGTGAAATCTACCTGTGCCGCCACATTGTACCCGGAATTATGCATGTCCACCATTGCAGCCGTGCCAGAGGCTTTCAGCAGCATAAAGAGCAGAAAGGATGTACTAATGACTGCACTCAACTACACCATTACCACTGTCCAGCACAATTACTTCACTGTAAAGAAACTCGCTGCTAAGCGCAAATCCCTGACAGTGCGCGAGAAGAGTGCTCTCCACGACTGCCTCGAAATGATAGACGACACATTGAATGAGCTTCATGAATCAGAGGATGAACTTAAAAACTACGGCTCAAAGAATTACTCGTTGTCGGATTATGTTGATAATCTCAAGACGTTGTTGAGCGCTGCGCAAACGAATCAAGAAAGCTGCCTTGACGGTTTTTCTCACGATGGGGCAGATAAAAGAGTCCGTTCCGCTCTTTTGAAGGGTCAGATGCATGTTTTTCGACTGGTTAGTAACGTTCTAGCCATGATTAAGAACATTACAGATGCGCAAATGGCTGGCAATGGGGATTCTTTTGTGGAGAGGAAGCTTGGAGAGGAAAATGAACACGAATGGCCTAAATGGTTGTCCGCTGGAGATAGGAGGCTGCTGCAGGCTTCAACTGTGATGCCTGACGTCACTGTGGCAGCCGATGGAAGTGGAAATTATCGGACAATATCATCAGCAGTGGCAGCAGCCCCCGAAAGGAGCACTAGGAGGTATATAATTAGGATTAGAGCTGGTGTGTATAGAGAAAATGTGGAAATTCCGAGGAGGAAGACTAACTTAATGTTCGTCGGAGACGGGCGGATGACCACCATCATTACCGCAAGCCTCAATGTTGTGGATGGCAGCACCACCTTCAACTCCGCCACAGTTGGTTAGTCTTATAATTAATAATAAACTTATTCATATTTAAAATATATTAGAGCTATATTTAGTAAGTTAGACGGGACAATAATCAACCGATTACACTCTCCCAAGTAGTGGTCTAAATTGCTTCCTAATAATAGATATATTTTATTAGTCTTATCCCGCTTCAAAATATGTCCACAAAACCAAATTATGTTGATTGTCTTTTAAGAATTGAGGGACCAGTATTCTTTAAATCTGCCAGCTGACTGAGCATGGACCACGGGCCTTCTGTAGTTATTTGTTCAGACTGTATATTTCTGAATTTCACAATTATGTTACACGTGATCAGGACAATTGGATAGTGCTAACCAGATGAATCTTAAAGCGCTGCCCGACACACAAAAAGAATTGCAATTTACTGAAAGTAGGCGCTTACTTATTACAAATTCAAGGGCAGCATCTTAACGAGATTCAGAGTAGAGATATTATGTAGTATTCTTAATAAGCCCCCCAAGTACGAGGTCTCACTCAGTTCTAACTCCAAAAGCTAGACTAGCTAAAGGATTGATTTTCTACATTCATTTAGTGGGCTATAAGTTGTTTGACAGCAGTGTGGAGTCGTGTCCAATATTGCTTAACAAAATATTGGTTTTGAACTTTTGACGTCTGATTTTATTTGCAGCCGTGGTTGGTGATGGATTCTTGGCGAGGGATATCACATTCCAAAACAATGCAGGGCCATCAAAGCAACAAGCGGTGGCACTCCGGGTTAACGCCGACCTATCTGCTTTCTACAGATGCAGCATGCTCGCGTATCAGGATACTCTGTATGTACATTCACTGCGCCAATTCTATGTCAATTGCATCATAGCAGGCACAATCGATTTCATATTCGGCAATGCAGCAGTTGTGCTTCAAAACTGTGACATCCAAGCTCGGCTCCCCAATTCCGGGCAGAGAAACATGGTCACTGCTCAAGGCAGGGATGATCCAAACCAGAACACTGGAATAGTCATCCAAAGATGTAGGATTAGAGCAACTTCAGATCTCCAGGCTGTTAATGGGAGAGTTGAAACATATTTGGGGAGGCCGTGGAGGGAATACTCGAGGACTGTCATTATGCAATCTGATATAAGCGACATTGTACATCCAGCAGGGTGGTACGAGTGGGATGGCAATTTCGCGCTGAACACGCTATTTTATGCCGAGTATCAGAATACTGGTGCGGGT
>NW_019229188.1:9353-16814 GCF_002742605.1 Olea europaea var. sylvestris
ATCCAGCAGGGTGGTACGAGTGGGATGGCAATTTCGCGCTGAACACGCTATTTTATGCCGAGTATCAGAATACTGGTGCGGGTTCTGGAACATCAAACAGGGTGACTTGGAGGGGATTTAGAGTGCTCACAAGCACGACCGAGGCCCAACCTTTTACTGCTGGCAGATTTATCTCAGGTGGAAGTTGGCTGGAGGCCACTGGGTTTCCATTTTCTCTTGGACTTTAATTTTGATCTTGCGCTGGGAATATTGCTGTATATCATGAATAAATTGGTTGTATTTAATGATCTATATCGAACAAATGACCAATAATAAAATCCAAGTTGGATTTTCATTTATTTGATTCTCTTTTGTGATTCAATACAATTCAATGGATCACAAACATGACTCTGCTCTATCCATAGAATTAATCAGCACCTGAGATTTAATTATTTCATCTAACAGTAGAATTATCGCAACACAGAATTTGGAATGAAAATTATTTTGATTGAATGAGTAAACTGTAATAACAATGTGAAATGAAAAGAACAATTAAGGCAGGTTTTGAGAGTTGCCCCTCTCCTAATGATCCAGACGTTTTACTTAAAAAAAAAAAAAGGTTGAACCCCAACCTTGAGAGCCCCCACCGTTCCACCCCTAGAGTTTTGTGAGGGAGGTAAATCATAGAATGTGCTCCAACAGGTTAGGGAACAAGAACTGCATGTACACTGTGCCTACAAGGAGTCCAATTTCATGTCTCAGGAATCGAATCCCCACACTGCGGCTGCCAGCAAGGAGTGAAATAACCTCACTTCTGTCCTTTGCACCACTAGGCTATGTCTCGGGGGGCTTCAGACGTTTTACTTCTTTATTTTTTGAATGGTTTATAGACTCTACTATCCACTGTTTATTGACTCTACACTAACAACCATGGCAACATCCTAACTACCACTTTGCTCATCAGATCTAACAACTAATATTCCCTCCAATTCCCATTACATTCCTTTTTTGTGATGCCTTTGGTAAGTGAACCAGCTTATCAAAACACTACTAAAAAATGCAGCATAGGCGATGAAAAACTCCATCGCTGATGCTTGGTAACAGTAATTACCAATAGAAATTTTCAGTCGGTAAATTTCTTAGGTAAAAGCTTGGTTGGTAATATACGAACGAACTAGTTAAAGCTTAATATGATACTTATCGACATATTAGAAACGGACTTAAATGTTGGTAACTACCAACTGATCAATTCAACAACATTTTCAGTAACGATTTGGTCTGTAGCAATTACCGACGATATGAAATAAATTTTTTTAGCTTTCGTTTTTGTTATGTTTTGTGGATTTTTGAAATACATTTTTTTTTTTAAATATTACTTACGGAATAAATTAAATGTTTACCAACCGAACTTTTTTTTTTCCTCTTAATAGTACACAGATTAATCATACCTAGAAAAATCCCTCAGAAAGTTTTGGTTTTTATTATATTTTTACCATCGGATTATCAACCGAATTTTACTGACCGAAGTATTCCGTCAATAAATCTGTATTTCTTGATTTAAAAATAAATAAATGGAGTAATAAGTTGGCAATCCTTCGATAATCCGTGGAAATTGTTCGTCGGTCGCTATTGGCGCACTTTCTATAGTGAAATGCCAAGATCCTAGTTGCAATTCTGCATATTTGAAGAGTTTAATCACTGAACTGTTGTTTCTATAAATTGTAATTGTAATCAGTTTCTAGAAAATGAAGCTGTTTTGAGAATATTTTCAATTACGACTGACAATTATGAAATACGAAATTATTTAAAAAAAAAAAAATTACCCACCCCCCTATAATGTGTCTGACCAGTATAAGCCCTATGTTCGAACATGCTAGTTGTACGAACACAGGGCCTATACAGCTAGCATGTTCCATATATATATATATATATATATGCTAATGAGACTTGCATAATATCATATCAGATCTTGTTGCTCTCAAGTACATGGTGTAAAATTAGTGGAATGTTGTCAAACTTCTTGTTAAAATTTGAGGTTCCATCTTAAAAAGTTAACCTTGTTAAGATGAGTAGTCTAATATCTTTTTAAATTGATCAATATTTCGGTATTTAACCAATGTGAGATTTTTATCACTTAACATGCTCTCACAAGATGGTTGCTTGTTTGAGCAGACCAATTTTGAAATTCGTATGCTCATTTTTAGAGTCTTAATCGGATTGAGTTGTTCGTTGGAGCTTAATGAGCTCTAATATCATGTTAAGATTTGGAGTTCCATCTTAAAAGATCAACATTGTTAAGATGAGTAGTCCAAGATCTTTTTAAATTGATCAATATTTAGGTATTTAACCAATATGAGATTTTTATCCCTTAACACTTCTTTCCTTACGATCTTTAACTTGCATCAATCCGCACTCGGTTGTTGAACTTAATTACATAGTTTCCATTCATCATCATTTGAAAGTAAGAGACTCTGGGAATTGGGAAAATCCAAAAGAATTCTTGCCTGTGAGATTCTTGCACCATTGCAACCGGCAGCTAATGGTCTGCTTCGTCAGCAGTATACTATTGGGCTCAGGAGAGAAGATGGATCAGAGGCAAGGTCATTTTGACGTCGGATGGACAAAGAAGTTGGCTTTGTGTTGGATCTGTAGCCCAAAAATTTATGAGGATAAGGCTCTTGTTATGACATTTATGATGCCATGGGATCTTTTACACTTCATTCTCTTACTTCTTATTAAAATCTCACGTGTTAATTAAGTCCTATCCAGTTGAATATTGTGTAATTTGTAATTGTAACAATTATTATATCCTATTTAAAGTGCAAAATATGAGTTCACATATTATCACTCATCACCTACACCAGAAAATTTAATAATTGTCAAGTTGAACCACAAGCCTTAACTTCAAATCTCAACCATTGACCAGCATTAGTGGTACTTTTAGGACACCAAATCATTGATAATCCAGAAGAATTTAGGCCAAGATGGCCACAAGAGGAGAGGATTATAGTTGAAGCACATGCGATCATGCCTAATTACATGCAAAGCCTAACACATGTAGAAGTTGTTCAATTCACCAAATAATATTGTAGGAATTGACATGACCTGATGCTTACATAACACACAAGACTGTAACGGAAGCCAAAAGTTTAAGTATCTAAATCTCTTAACATCTTCGTAAATCTTAAGTAATATTATCTACACAACCGTCAAAATAGCCCTAGCTACTTACTATACCCATGGTGAATGATTCACTTGTTAGGTTCGGAGTCACACAACGAAATGATATTTTTCTAAACATGCATATCTTATATCACATTCTTAAATTATACATGCATATTTGAAACTATAGCTTATTACAGTTTTGCGAATAGGAGTCACTGTCGCGCAACATACGGTTTATACATATCGTGTCATAATCATAATTTTTGCACAAAATAACCGAAAATATTGTGATCAATGCCTATAATTGGACAACTTGCTTAATTCTGTGCTTCACAAATAAATATAAAAATGATGGATAAAATGTTGACAATTATTCTTAAAAAAATGTGGACAAGGAAACAGTTGTTTCGAAAAAATCACATTGGGATTTGTGGCCAATTTTTCCATCTATTCTGGATAAACACACCAAGGAGGTCAGAGACTTTTATGTATGCGTATCAAAGTCACGAAAATTCAATTGTGTAAGTGACTCGTATAACTTTATTATATGTCTAAAATCTAAATTGAGACGGCGGTCACATCTCATATTTTTCAAGGATATATTCTTACTTTTTTTTTTCTGGATAGTACGACTTTATACTCATGTCTCACTCAACCCAATTGCGCCCATCTATTTAACACCTCTTATACGAAAGTCGTGATGCTCAAAAGGTTAATGAAGGGATCCAGTACCAAGATCTTTATTTGATTTATCATTTGTCAAATTCATAATGAAAAGATCGAAAGGGATTTGTGGGCTCATACTAAACATGTGCAGTTTTAATCATTTAGTGTGGAATGTGATTAACAATTCCTTGCGTGCCAAATTATGCATGGAATTTGGAAAGCTACATCTCTGCCCATACCACTTTTCATTCATGCAATAAATAACTACTATTTAAGCGAAAAAGAAGTTAATAATTTACCAATTTAAAGTATGTTTTTTAGTTATTCTCAAGTTCTGTATTATTACCCCCCCCCCCCCAAAAAAAAAAAAAAAAAAAAAAGGTTCCCTTCAAAAGAGATGAAAAACAGTTTAAAATAGAAAAAGAAAAAGTTCGGCGAAGCTGACAACGAGCTGTATTTTCTTAATGAATTAAGCATAGAAACCAAGCTGTTAAACGCGTTTATTGGGACCTCTTCTCCAAAGCAATACAGTTTAGGATTTAATACTCCTTTACTTTAGAAAAAGGTTTCTTGATGTTACCATGTTGCATATTGGAATGTGATTCTTTGTCACCTTCTTTGTCTAATTTAAATGAACAATGTTATTTGTGTATAATGAATTTATATACAAATGAGGTGTCAAAAATGGAACGTGAAAGTTTATTTATTTATTTATTTTTTAAATAAATTCTAGTTCAATCATATCTAACCACATAATATGTATGTAAACCATTATATACATTTAACACAATCAAATTTAAATTAATTGGTCCGTCATGAGTCTTTTTAATTTTTTATAAATAAAAAATGCAATATCTTAGGACTAGCAGGTGGATATGATTTAACATAAGTATGCAATACAATGGACAAAATTTTAATTGATCTGATAATGATCCGCTTTATGTTAACCTAAAATGTAATACCTCAAATTTTTACAAATATTGAAATGTTAAAAAAAAAAAAAACATTTTTCTTTATATTAAAAGTGGAATGATAAATTAAAATTCTTTAATAAAAAAATAACTGAAAGATTCATAATTTAAATTAAATCATGAAAATTGTATTTTGAAAAAAATGATTAAATAACTAATTAAAAAACATGTATTTGAACGAATTAAACTAACTAATAAATTTAAAAATAGAAAATTAATGTATATTTTTCCTTTTTCTTCGATCCACATCATCACCATCCTACCACAAATCCAATCGATCTGAACCAACTTAAAAAATTATATTAAATCTAAATATCTAAAAATTTCAATAAGATACATACAGTTTTTATACACAATTATTTAAAATTAAAATAGACACTTTATACCACTATTCTTTTAAGGAGTATATCAGTGACTAAGTTACATACTCGTTTTAGGTTATCTTAAATTCTCAAAAGATTTTATATCTCTTAATATAGAACTCGAAAGTCTACTGATAATTCATATATATTTAATTGAATACAAAAAAGTATAAGTAAACAACTATTTGCACACAAGTATCTTACATTGATTTTGAAAAGTTAAAAAGAAATAAAATATTGCACGTAAAAGATCTCCTATTATTTTTTCTATACTTTTTCCTCTCCTTCTCCTTGTCTACCTTGGCTCAAAATAAAATGAAAATTAAAACTATTTTTTCACTTTAGTTCCTCAACTTTCAAAATATAAAAATATAAATGTTCCGGAAAATTACATAATATTTATCACTTAATGTATAATTAAAAAATATAGAGTAATTCTGTAACACCCCGAATTTTTTTACTATTTTTCATATGGACTTAAACTTAATATCGATCATTTAGCAAATAAAATAGTCCATGTCTAGATTTGTCATCACACTAAAATTTCGAAGGTTGAAGTGGTAAACTCGACCTGTTTATTTGCAAAAATAATTTATTTCCTTATGTGCACTTTTAGAATTTATCAAAAACTATTTGGATCGAATATTTATGTATTTTAGAAATTCATAAAATATATCAATACTATACTTATTATGTAGCTCGTATTAAATAATATAAATTGAGCTTATGAAAAAATGATTTTGAACTACTGATATCTGAGTTATCTTGATATGAAGAAAAATAATCCAAATTCTATATTTTATTAATATAAATTTAATAAAATAATTTTTTTTAAAAAAAAAAAAAAGAAGAAAAACTTTCATTTCAATTCATTTCGGTTACTGGGAATATGAAAGGGATATTATAATTTAAGCATGATTAATTCATTAAATTTTGATCATATTTAATTAACCCATAAAACTCCTAATTAACATCAAAGACGTTTGAAATTTAAGGATAAAATCGTAGAGTCATCGATCTACTTGGAGTTGTGTCAAAATATATATTGGTTAGAATTTTTCTTTTAAAATATAAAACTTCGTTTCTTGCAAGGTTGATAGACGTACACTCCATTAGAAATAATATTCTTTTATTATTATTATTATTATCCAACAATCATATTTTTCGATTCATTTGGTATCAAATCAAGGTAAGAAATGTGCAAGTGGTTAATTCTTATTTTCTTGATATTTTTATAGATTTTGGCATGAAATATGTTAAGGCCTTTGGGTCGATTTTTATTTTAAATCCTACGTGATGGACCATTTGGTTGAGTATGTAAATCCTACGGGATATAGAAATTCTTATGAAATTCCTTGAGCTATTGGATGTCACGATCAGTTTGCTCTAAATCTAAAAAATGTTGGTATACCATGTCATCTTCTATTTATATCACGTTAATAAGAATATGCTCGTTTTTCTTACTGGGTATTTGTTTTTTAAAAGCACCCACTGTTACAAAATTTTCATATTAGAACAGGTAGTGTGGACGCATGGTGGATTGATTGAGTGATGTTTATGGGATTGCCAAGTAAATTTTTTAGAAAAAATAATTGTCAAACTTTTATTTGAAGAACATTTTCATCTGAATTTTGTGCACATTGTTTAATAGTTATTTTTATGAATTTTCAACGCTTAATGAAAGTGGTATTTCCGCTTAAATTAGACAAAGAAAATGTTAGTAACACCTCGAGCCTATTTTATAAAAGAATAAAATAATGAAGATATATTAATATAAACATACAATAAATTTCAATATTTTCAAATGATGAAAATAGCTTAAAATTTTACAAAATATGTCAAAATTAAATTTAACTATTGTGTAATTGAATCATTTCTTGTGAAATTGACAGCATGGACTCGTTTGTCCACTTTATTACTTTTACACGATTTGTGCAATTACGCTACATATTTTTTAAAGAACAATAAGTCGTTGTCATTTTTATAAGTTTTGTAGTCAAAATTCGTTCATCTCAAAATTTAGTGAGCAATCAAATATCTTTTTCAAAGTTTGGTAAACAATAAAAAAAATATTTTTCAAAGTTTAGTGGTAACTAGAGACATTTTTCAAAGTTTGAAGAGCAATCGAAGATGTGACAATTTGTTAATTGTGTGATGAGGTAACATGCATATATTCCGTTATCCATGTTACTAATTCCGTTAAAGAGTTGGAACAGATGTTAAAGTAGTGAGTAACGTCCAACGTTTTGATAATTTTAATGGTTAAAACTCGATATCTTAAACTTCAAGGAGCAATTAAAAACATAGACATAAGTTCA
>NW_019229188.1:17785-65583 GCF_002742605.1 Olea europaea var. sylvestris
AAAGTAAAAGTAATGCTCCTACGGTCTTACGAGCAACGAGGGCATAACGTAAATCTGTGGTATGGTTCGCAATCCTAGGAACCTGTGTTCTAATCCACATTCTCTTAGGAAACCTCAATGGTTCAAAGAATATTCACATACTTCTATCCTTGTTTGGAAGAAATTAAAATTAAAATATTAATTTAAGTCAAAGCAACAAAAATTTTAACCGCATATTTTATGAAATCACAACTTTTCAACCCATTTTTTATTAACTTTTATTAAAATTTACTAAAAATTTGATTTTAATCCTCTAAATAGAGACTAAAAAATTCCTCAATATTTAGAAAACTCTAGATTTTAAGTATCATTTAAAAATCACGTATTATAACCTAGAAGTTAAATCCTTGTTTGGGCTCCACTAATAAATTTTGGAAAAAATAGATTTTAAATTAATGATTTTTTTGGAGAATATGTGATTACAAAATAAAGAAAAGTTCTAAATTTATGTATTATGTTGTTTTATTGAAAAATGTGCGGTTGAAAATTTTAAGAGAAAAGAGAAATACATTTGTTCAAGAAGCCCAAACAAGAGCTAAGAGCCTTTTTGTCTTCCGTTATGAGAGAAATTATAGAGTTTTGAGCAGTATTTTTTGGAGAATGCGTGGTTAAAATTAAAATTTTTTTTTATTGATTTATATTTAAAATATTTTATTGTGTGAATGTGTTGTGAAAAAGTTACTGTAACAAACAATTTAGAGGTGTTTGGCACCCATTTTTATGGAAAAATGAATTTTAGAATCGTAGATTAATGTAGAATGTGTGGATAAAAAATAAGGATTTTTTTTTATTTACGTGTAATATTATTTTAATGAAAAATGTGTGATTAAGAAGAAGAGAGAGAAAAATGACGGGACTTTAATTTGTTAAAGGATGACAAACAGCGACTAAATAACCACACATGTCAAATAATTATATTAATTATAATAAATTATTATTTACAAAATTTGTAGATATATTTTAATTCGACAGGGAATTAGAATAAAACTGAGAATTCGGTCGTTTTTCCAAAGCAGAGCAAAAGAAGCTTTAACTAAGCTGGCACGCATTACTAAGATGCGCCGACGGGGTTTTATCTACAACGAAGAATCGTCTCTCCAACAACTCACACTTAGGTGGTGACCGCCACACCCACCCCTCTCTTCCATTATATACAGAAGAATTGCTGACACCATGACCATGCAAGTGCATTCTTGCCTTTTACAGTACCTTCATTAATACCCTCACCTTCCTCTATTTATTGCCCATCTTTTCATTCATTATACTGCCTCTGTAATTTCATCCTCTTTCGTTCGTGCATGCTTAAGAAAAACTACCTTTAAAGAGTAAAAATATGGCTGCTCCGATAAATACTTGGTCCTTGAATTTGATGGTATTTTTTTTATGGACTCCACAGTTTTGCATTGGGAATTTTGTTCAATCTCAGTGTTTAAATGTTCCGGCATCGGAATTTGTAGGCTCAGTGAGGTCTACGGTCGAGGCGGTCGAGCAGGTAATGTCCATTGTATCCAAAATTTCCGGCATATTTGGCGATGATCGCCGGCTGTCCACTGCCATTTCTGACTGTCTTGATCTTCTTGACTTTTCGATGGATGAGCTGAGCATGACACTCTCCGTTTCTCAGAAATCAAAGGGTACCTTTCTTTCTTTCTTTTTTGATTTGCTTTTGTTAAAGTTTTGCATGTTTTCCTTTTATGTTTTGCCTCCTCTTTCTGAGGAAAAAGTAGTTGAAGGTCGTGTCATTTTGTGGTGAAAGTATTTGTTTCGATAAATTTATCCATCTATAATAGGAATTAAAATCTAAATTTTAACATGAGTTAAAATCAACAATTAATTTTAATCATATTTTTCATGGATTTCACAACTTTATAATCACATATTTCATCAAATTTTATCAAAATTCACTAAAAATCTGATTTTAATCTCCATCAAATAGGGACTAAAAAATTATTAAATAGTTCTTATTTAAAAAGAATTTTTGCCAATAATTTTCTTAGTTTACCCTTATTAATATTTGTACAATTTCAAGATTAAGTAGAAAAAGTTGTTATAACTAGACAAATTAAATAAGAATATATTAGTAAATGAACAAAACAAGCTCAATAAACAAGCATGAGTATAAATGTGGGATAATAAAATAAGGAAAGTAAGCCTATATTAATGGGACGAAGAGAGTATATTTAACAAAAATTTTGATCCCGAGAAGAACCGGTCAAAAGATAAAACAATGTTAATCAATTATTAAATTCGATAGTTGTAATCTGAGTCTTTAATGAATTTTTGAGCTGTGATTACGAAAGATGCAACCGAGAATAAGGTATAGTAGACAAATTCTGTTGCCATGCATGTGATATGTTAAATTTCACACCGATACTATGACGTGACTTGACTTCTATGATTTTGGGGGTTTGATAGGAATTAAAATTTTTCTTCTCTCTGTTTTTTAGTTATGTTTTACAAATTGTGGGTCTACTTTGGTTACAGGTAAGGAGAATAGCACTGGGAATTTGAGTGCTGACATGAAAACATGGCTAAGTGGGACATTGACTAACCAAGACACTTGCCTAGAAGGTTTTGAGGGCACAAACAGCTTTGTCAAGAATTTGGTGTCGGGTACCCTGAGCCGAATCACGTCATTAGTCCGTGACATGCTTTCCATGGTGCGCCCATCTCCTAATAAAGCACCGTCCAAAGGTGCCAGTTCTAGCGGCAGTGGCGGTCGGTCAGGTGGCAGAAAGCTTGTATCCAATGACCAATTTCCATATTGGCTCAAATCCTTTGACCGGAAACTCCTTCAAGCCACCAACGGTGTGACACCAAATGTGGTGGTCGCTATAGATGGCACTGGGAATTTCACGAGCATAATGGATGCTGTTTCAAGTGCTCCCGATTATAGCACCCAAAGATATGTTATATATATAAAGAAAGGTGTGTACAGAGAAAATGTAAATATCACTAAGAAGAAATGGAACATTATGATGATCGGAGATGGCATAGATGTTACAGTTATTTCGGGGAATCGAAACTATGTTGATGGCTGGACCACGTACAGTACGGCAACATTTGGTGAGAACAATCTTTAATCCCAATTTTCATCCCAACATTTGTGAAATATTATCCATACTCAAGTATTTTAGATAACATGACTTAAATAATGTATAATGACACGACCCATATTTCTTGCTAGTGTACATGTCTCAATGGGCTCCATGCTTTTTTCTAATAATTAATTATGTCTAGATTGTATAGCTACATAACACAAAATTGTACAAAGACTCGACAAAGTAGTGTAGGATTTTATAATTATGTGACACTAATCTCTAGTGAAGTAAAGAATGACATTATAATTGAATTGCTAAATTGTGTATTTGTTTGTTTTTCCTATCAAATGCAGCTGTTAAAGGGAAAGGTTTCATAGCACGGGACATGACTTTCGAGAACACTGCCGGGCCTGAAAAGCACCAAGCAGTGGCCTTCCTATCAGATTCCGACCTCTCGGTGTTGTACCGTTGTGGTATGAGGGGGTACCAGGACACATTATATGCACACTCGATGCGCCAATTCTTCAGAGAATGTGAAATTACTGGAACAATCGATTTTATGTTCGGTGATGGTACCGTTGTCTTCCAAAATTGTCAAATTCTAGCCCGAAAGGGCCTTCCAAATCAGAAGAACACCATAACTGCGCAAGGTCGCAAGGAGTCGGGAGAAAATACGGGCTTTTCCATCCAGTTTTGTAACATATCGGCAGAGTCCGATGTGCTAGCATCATTGAACTCTACACCAACCTACTTAGGTCGACCGTGGAAACAGTATTCTCGTACTGTAATTATGCAATCATACATTAGCAATGCCATTAGGCCTGAAGGATGGCTCGAATGGAATGAGACATTCGCATTTGATACTTTATTCTATGGTGAATACATGAATTACGGCCCCGGAGCTGGTTTTGGCAGTCGAGTGAAATGGCCTGGTTACCATGCAATTAATGACTCGGCTCAAGCAAGTACTTTCACAGTGTCTCAGTTCATAATGGGAAATACATGGCTCCCTTCTACTGGAGTTAAGTACATCGCGGGCTTGTCAATTTGACGTGCATTTTTTCGGGCTCTTGGATTGAACTTTGTATGTAGTGAACATGAAGAAAGTTAATTTTGTCATGGCATTGATTCGTTTTTATATGGGTCTTCTTTCCTTTGTGTTTCAGGATTAAATACGAATTTGGGGTGATATTTTTTTGTTCTATAAAATTTGATGATAATCTTCATTGGTTGTTCACTCGTATCGGCTTGTAGTAATTATACCATCAAACATTTTCTTGTAGTTAAAAACGTTTATATTTAAGCCTTATTATTCTAATTGATCCAATATTTAAAAAAAAAAAATGGTACATCAATTGATCTCACCCTGTTTCTTTATAAGTTGTTAAGTGACATCGTATTTACCCCAGAGGACTTGGCATAGGATAAAACCCTAAGTTGTCTATAATGCTCGAACCATCCTATGTTCAAGGTGATAAAGCACAAAATTAGCAAAGTATTACTTGAGAATTTCATTCACCATTTATTGTAAATTTAGCTGATTTTTAGTTGATTTTATTCTCTTTATTTAGTTGATTTTATTCCCCATTGTATATGCTAGATTAGTAGGATTGACTTTGCTGGATTAGTGGGATTGATCTCCCTGCCTGTATATATATACTTGTAATAATTTTTGTCAATACACACCAGAATATTCATTGAATTTCTTCATGGTGTCAGAGCTCTCTCTATCGTGAATAGAGTTTGATCATCTTGCTTACCCTAGTTGTGTTCTCTCTTTTATCACAGAAATGGAAGATTCCCAGACTCCTATCACAAAAGCAACAGCCTCAGCAACAGTGTCTGAACTGACGATTATTTCAACACCTGTAAATGCTATGGCTTAAGGTAATATGTTTCCTGCCAATGGGAACCTAATATCCCTAAATGCCTCTTCTCAGTTTCCTTTCAAAATTTACAATAAATGGTGAATGAAATTCTCCAATAATACTTTGCTAATTTTGTGCTTTATCACAAGGAGGTTCAAAGAGAATTTAAAGGCTAAACTAATAGTAAAACTTCATTGCCAATCTTATTTATGTAAGGAAGTGTACTTCCTTTATGATTTCATTTTTTTTTCACCCTCTTGATGTACTTCTAGAGATAACGTTTTCACTTCATTCACCCGGATATATCTATTTTTAATGAATAAAATAGGGTCCGGGTTCTCACCCCACCCCTACCTTAATTAGTCCAGGTGGAAGCCCAAAACTCCACAACGGCTTGTGTAGTGTTTCCCCTAAAATACAAAGAACAAAGTTGATTTTAGTCAATTAATTTAGACACCCCTTCTCTCTTCCTTTTTACACAAATTTAAAACTATCTAAACGTTCTCATCAAACCATACAAAGTAGATGTAGTTTTTAGAAGTTGTGGAGGTAGTTGGTCGCGTTGACCACTGGAATTTGGGAAGTTTTTTAAATATTTAATTTTACAACTTTTCAAGAAATGGCTGGTGGAAGAAAAAGTTTGAGCATAAAGAGTAATAATGGGGAAAATTGCACCATGTGCTATCAGCTTATGCGCAGGTTGATGTGATCCAAGGAAGACAACACACTTACAAAGATCTAGCACAACTTGAAGATGAATCAAAGACAAGATCAAGAGCTACGGAGGATCAAGTTAGCCATGGAATGAATTGTCTAAGATGCAGAGGCTAAGAGCTCGAGTGCAACAAGTCAAATAACAACTTATAAGTTGGATATGAAGGGGAGATCAAGTTTGGTGTGTTGGATTCAAGTTTTGAAAGATATATGAAAAAAATGAGCAACGTCAATGAAAACGTACATAACTTTCGGCTAGGGTGTTGGATTTTTGCTCATGAGTACAATCTAGAAACGTTGTGAAATTCTGCACATGAAAAAAGAGAAATCATTAAAGCTATGTGATCACAGAGCTTAGGAAGGGATGTGGTCACATACCTCATTACCAAACCAAATTGGAGGTTGAATGTTTGCTCTATGCGACCATAAGCCATAGTACTATGCAACTGCATAGTATAAAATTGAAGCAAAATTTTCCAAATTTCATAAGATCTTTTATTTTAGTTAAAACTCTAATTTTTGGTAATTTTTGTAATCTTTAGAAATTATTTTTTGTGTAGACTAGGGTTTTATCAAGTTTCCTGTATAAATGACTCATTATTTCCTTGTAAACACAATATTCATTATTATCAATTGAGAGATTATTTTGTGAGCAATATTTGCTTTTAATTCTTTGTTCTTCATTGAACAATTTTGAACTTATCAAAAATTGATTCTTGTAGTGTTCAAACTTTTCGAGTGAGATTTTCAAATCTAGTGATCAAGATGTCAACATATTGTCTGTAATTGTTGGTTGCGTGGTTCAATATTTGTAGGTCAAACTCAAAACTTTGGTTTCTTGGCTTTCTTGGGTTTGAAATCAATCTTGTGTGGATTTCGTAGCTTCAATTCCTTCGTGGGTTCGCATTAATTGGTATCAGAACTTAGGATAAAAAAAAAAAATCAAGATTATATCCTTTTCATTTTGTTTTAAGTCTTTATTTTCATTTTTCTTCATGTTCTTCTTCATCATTTGAGTCTTCAATCCATAAAAATATTTAAAAAAATTCGAAAGTTTTTTTGGGCTAATTTATCACCCATATCAATTTCCATTTGTTTCCTTGGTTTTGTAGTTGAATGTTCGAGCGAAAAAAATCCGAAAATTGTCACCAATTTTTAAGTTCATGATTTGAGCCCCCCCCCCCCCCCCCCAAAAAAAAAAAGAAAAAAAAAAAGAAAGAAAAGTCTATACCTCTATACATATATATTTTAGTATTGTCCAACCCAAAATTAAAGAGCCACTTGCTTGAATTAAAAAATTCCCATTCAAAAGTGTCCAATTGTTTTCTTTCTTTTTAAATCTTCTTAAGCTATAAATCTCACTCACGTCTTAGTTTGAATTCTTTTAGAATAAGATTTGGTTGAGTCAGGATTTGTTCTTTGAAGGACTTGGGTAAAGGCTTTGAGTGAGAAAAAGCAATAGTGGTGAGACTGATAGAGGGAAAAAGCCAATTTGAATGATACACGAGGGAATACACGTGAGGCAAATATTATTTAGATTTAGGATGTTTGACAAAGATGACTCCACTTCAAGTAGAAACAACAATCAAGTCAACATGTCGAAAGAGTTGATACGACGATTTGAAAGGTTGTTTGAAGATATGAGGGATATGTTGGATAGACAAGAGAATGGAAAGGTAAGACCTATTGCTTGCCAACTTACGTAAGAGAGTTCCCAATACGAGGCGGCAAGATAGGAGGGAGCCTAGGGTGGAAAATCGTGATGAAAATGAAGTGGGTAGTGATATTAATGAGGGGACATTAGTGGATGCCAAGATAAGAAGAATGAGGGATAGAGGTGCTAGGCATGAAAGAAGGGGAAGATATCTTGTTGGGGATGGAGTGGACAAAAATGTGGGTAACATCAAAATGACAATTCCTTCATTCAAAGGAATGAGTGATCCGGAAGCATACTTGGAGTGAGAGAAGAAGATCGAATTAATATTTAATTGTCATAACTATTCAGAGGAAAAGAAGGTAAAGAATGCGGTACTTTAGTTCACCGACTATGCTATTACCTGGTGAGATCAAGTAGTGACAACTAGGACGAGGAATTGTGAAAGGCCTATTAAAACTTGGGATGAGTTGAAGGCTATCACGAGAAAGCAATATGCACCTAGTTACTATTATAGGGATAGGCATGAAAGGGAGCTTAGAGAGAATCCTAGAGAATGTGATGGAGTTGAGAACCCAGTGGAAGGTAAAACATGTATTGTGAAGCATGTTAGTAGTACATCGAGTAAGTTGATTGGTTTGGATTTCAAACTAGAAATATCAAAGCTTCATGACATGACTAATTCTCAAATTGATCATATGAAGGAACAAGGGAAGAAGAGGAGAGAAAATAGTGAGGTGAATAATTGTGAGAAGAAAGTAGAGAGTGAAAAATGAAATAGAGAAGTTGCTAAAAGAAAAGTGGAGCCACAAGAGTGAAAATAAAGAGAATCTCTAGAGGGAAAAAAGCCAAAATTGAGCTTACACAAAAAAGGGAGTGAAATTGAGAGGGCTTTAGTGAAAATTAACAAACCCCTCCCTAGTTCGGTTATTTTTGTCTTGTAGAATTTTGAAGACTTGGTCCATGAGAAGAAGCCTATTGGTATACCACCCAAATGGGCATTGAGCATCGATTTGTGGATGAAACTAACCAACCCCACCCCAATTTGAATATTTCTTTATTATAGAAGATTGACTATGTGTTTCGTAAGGAGACGAAGAAGCTTTAAAGGCAATGGAAGGAGTTTGTATGTAGGGGTTGAAACACAAAGGGTTATGAAGAAAAACATGAGATCCTGTACAGCGTGATCACTATTAGTACTCAGGAAGGATGGGACATGGAGAATGCACGATGACTCACCATTGGTAAGGTATCATCATAGGTTAGATGATGTAGCATGTAGGAATAGTTTTTCACGTAGAGCATGTAATTTTAAACTCACAACTATACCTAGATTGAATGATATGCTTGATGACTTGCATGAGTTATATATATATATATATATATATATATATATATATATATATATATTCTTGTAAACTAGATTATAAGAGTAATTGTGAAATATATAAGTGGTTAGTTAGGTCATTTAAACTCACTAACCTATCTAATATATTCATGGGATTAAATAATCTTATACTGTGTGCATTAATAGAAAAATTCTTACTAGTGTATGATAGTTTGCTATATTGCAAGGGTTGATGTATGCATATTAAATTGAGAGGTTACATGATGATATTCTTGTATGTTGCAAGAAATTAATCTTGCATTGTAGGCAATTGGGATGCCTTATTGGTGATTCGAGGCATGAGTGTCTATATTTCAATCCTGAAATCCTTAACTCTATGGGTTCGAATTTAGGGAATATGTTGGAAACTAATTCAATAACTTCCACTATTTTTACTACACGTTCTGATATGGTGACTGGTTTTAATTTTCTAACTTTGTTGGATTTAATTCCTGTAACTATTGGTGTAAGTGGTAGCTTAAGTGGAAACACAGGAGATTGTTCTCGAAGTATCTCAAACTTGCAAAAGAAATAAATCAAGGCGTGTACTCCAGGCGATGATGATTGGGTGCACATACAAAAGAGGCAAATATGTACTCAAAAAAGGTCCAAACTACATCTTAGAGGACATTGAGCCTTCTATGTCATTGTCATTATTGAGAACAATGGCTACAACTTGGGTCTTTAAGGTAAGTATATTATAATTCCTATCATCGATGTGTCTAATGTTGCATCATTTGATGTAGGTGCAGATTTGAGGTCGAATCCTTTTTAAAAGAGAGGGGATGATGTGATTCAGGGAAGCAACAAACTTACAAAGATCCAGTTCAACTTGAAGAGGAATCAAGGACAAGATCAAGAGTTACGGAGGATCAATGTGGCCATAGAATGAGTTGTCTGAGATGTAAAGACCAAGAGCTTGAGTGAAACAAACCAAATAACAACTTACATGTTGGACATGAAAGCAGGATCAAGTTTGGTGCGTTGGATTCTAGCTTTGGAAGATATATGAAAAAAATGAGCAGCATGGATGAAAATGTACATAACTTTCAGCTCAGGTGTCGGACTTTTGCCCATGAGTACAATTCGAAAACGTCGTCAAATTCTGCACATGAGTAAAGAGGAGTCATCATTAAAGCTATGCGATTGCACAACTTAAAAAGGGATGCAGTTGCATACCCTATTTCTGATCCAAATTGGAGGTTGAACTTTTGTTTTGTGCGATCGCAAGCCATAGTACTATGCAACTGCATAGTATAAGATTGACGCGAATTTTTCCAAATTTTGTGGGATCTTTTATTTCAGTTAAAACTCTAATTTTTGGCAAATTTTTGTAATCCTTAGGATTCTTTTTTTCATGTAGACTAGGGTTTTATCAAGTTTCCTATGTAGAGGACTCATTATTTCATTGTAAGTGCAACATTCATTATTATCAATTGAGAGATTATTTTGTGAGCAATATTTGCTTTCAATTCTTTGTTTTTCATTGAATAATTTTGAACTTATCAAGAATTAATTTTTATGGGGTTTAAACTTTTTGAGTGAGATTTTCAAATCTTGTCGTGGGGAGGTCAACATATTGTTGGTTGCTTGGTTCAATATTTGTGGGTCAAACTCAAAACTTTGGTTTCTTGGTTTTCTTAGATTTGAAATCATTCTTGTGCAGGTTTCGTAGCTTCCATTGCTACGTGAGTTCGCATTAGTGATGGCAACGGGGCGGGATGGAGGCACCTCGCCCAGCCCAGCCCCATCCTGCCTTAGATGGGGCGGGGGCGAGGCACAGGGCAATTTTTTGCTCCGTTTATTTTTTTTTTTACATTCTCAAACTTCCAAATTATATAATTATTAGAAAATAAAATACAAGTTCAAAATGGTTTTAACAGGTGAATTATTTAGAAATATATTTTTTTTCTTCATGGGGCGGGTTCGAGGCAGGTTCAGGGCGGGGCATCCTCACCCCTCCCCATGATGGGATGCCCCGCCTTGCCACTCCCTGCCCTGCCAACCCATTTGGGATAGATTTTTTTGCCATCCCGAGTTCGCATCACAGGGACAAACTACAAAGAAGCATGTAAGGATAGCCTCTTGAAGATAGTCAAGGGTAATGCAGGCACTCAACGGAAAACAATTCTCAAGGCTTCAATAGCTATTGTTTCCGAGGGTATTGAAGAAGTTATTGATTGTGCCAAGACTAAAATTTGACATGTCTCTAAAAAGGGCTGCTTTTGATGATTGATTGGAACTTCTAAAAAATGCCAAAAGAAGAACTAAATAGTTCCATTTCGACTATTAAGGACATGAAATTGGGCAAGATTTCCTTGAGAACGCCTAAAATTAACAATTGGTTGAGTGCAGCAATGTCTTATCGACAAAAGTGTATTTATGGATTCCATGATCGAGTGGAGAAGGCTGCAATGTAGAAAGTCCTGATGTAAGTATTATGCCTTAGGTCCAATTAACTTTGGACATAAATGCTTTTGATATATATAATTAATGCAATTTAATGGCAGATCTATTATTTAGTTAATAGACAATTAAATAAATAATAGAGTCCGAAGATTCAAACCTCCGTAATTTGTTAATCACAAGGAGTTGTGATTATGAGATACAAATTACATCTAATTGAATCTTAAATCATCCATGGTCATAAGTAATAACGAGATACGGATAGACCATCACGTGTGGCATTTCTTACTTGTGAAGTAAGTAACTGATCTCACAAACTAAAGTGTGGTAACACTTAAATGAACACGTGGATATTTTGTTATAGAACAAAACATTGGAGACACGCCGAGAGATTCCACATGGATAACTATATGAGTGTCAGTGGTTAATCTCTAATGTTCGGCAGTGGAATTGGTCCTTTGACTTGAGGTCGTCATGGTACCTCATATGAGGACAGTCATACTTTGGCGATGTTGGATGTTACTCTGAAAAGGGCCGCTAATACGACATCGTTCGGGTACGTCAAGAATCGTATGAAGGTTATGATTGATCAATAAAGGATTCGTCACTCTTAGATAGTAGGAGATTATGATCTGCGTTTCATTAATTAAGTCAATGATGAAATCCTTGGCCAAGGTGTACTCATAAGTCGAAAAGAAGTTTTCGATTTATATTGACTTAATAGTGGAATGAAAGATATGATCGACATTCGAGATTGACACACTTTCATATCTCGTAGTTGATCGGATCATATTGACAAAGGGATTATAATTTCACGGTAGATGAACGAGTTTGATTTTATCACACCACATGACATTTTCCGTCACATATATTGCCCTGACACATTGCTAGATGTCAATTAGGGACGACGAGTGTAAATTGACGATAAATTAAAATGGGTGTTTTAATTTATCAAATTTTGATTAGATCAAAATAATATTTCACGTCATTAGACATCGTGATCGGGAGCCTGATGGGTCACATACAAAAGAGAATTGGAAGATTGCAATTAATCAATTAATTAATTTAACACTCGTTGGATAAATTGATTAATTAATTCATGGATCGAATTTAATTAAATTGTTTAATTAAATATTGGACCGGACCGGGCCTGGCCCGTTTGGACTTATATAAATAAAAGGTTAGGGTTTTCAATTCATATGGTATTCATTATTCTTGCTGGCACAAGAGAAAAAAACCCTAGTAGCTGCAATCTTGTTCTCTGTGTGGATTACCGTTGGAGGCTGTACAATTGGACAGCTGTGGATGGCGAATCAATATTGTTGGAACAAAAAGAATAGCAAAGAAGTTTGCAGATCTGGAAAAGGTACAATCTTATCACAATTTCTATCTAAACACAAAGGCGATTCTTGGTGGGAATCGAAAATTATTTTAAATTCCGCTGTGCATGTATAAGTAGATTCCCAACACCTGAAAACTGCTAAGGAACTTGACAGCGATACCTTAGCTGTTATTTAACTAGCTTCATCCAACTTTTTCAAACTTCAAGTACCTAATTTCAAAAGAAATCTTTTAGCAAATGACAAAGGATTCCCATCATGGATTCACAAGGAAGAACGGGGAATTCTTAAAGCAGATAGCCCAAAACAGACTCCAAACGTAACCGTGGCAAAAGATGGAAGTGGAAATTATAAAACCATCGCCACAGCATTAAATGTACTACCTCAAAAATATAAACGACGGTATGTGCTTTTTTTTACCCCTTCGTCTTCTTAAATTTTATGTACACTGATTTCTATTTTCCTTTTTGCCTACATGGAGATGGTTTAAATTAGTGATAATATTGTAGATATGTTATTTATGTCAAAGAAGGTGTTTTTGAAGAGAATGTTATTGTTACTAAAAATATGGAAAATATTACAATATATGGCGACGAATCCCAAAAGAGAATTGTCACTGGCAAAAAAAACTATGTTGACAGCATACCAACCTTCCAAACTGCAGCCTCTGGTCTGTAAAGAAAATGCATGTTTTTTTGGCAATAATTTATAATTTAGAATCTAACTAATTTTGTCGATGTGTATTGATAGCCACACTATGTTATGGATTCGTGACCCAATCTTTTTGACTCAGTACCACGGCTGGTCCAGAGACGCATCAAGTAGTTGCTCTTTGTGTATAGGCTGATCGGTCAATTTTTCTTAATTCAGAATGGAGGGGTACCAAGATACCCTATATGCTCAAACTCATGAACAATTCTATCGAAGCTGTAACATTACTGGTGCAGTTGATTTTATATATGGTGTGCTGGAATAATTCTATTGTGGCCTTCCCATTTGATCGTAGATTTTACGAGGTTAAATGTATGGCTCATAATGATATTGTGATTGAGCCAAATTTATTAAATGATCAATTGGGTTGTTTTACGCATTGCGGGCTATATTTAATATGATGTGGTAATTTTAAATATGTGGGCCAGAAATATGTGTGAACCTTAATTGGAGTTCAAGTCGTAATGGGACGACTTAATAATTTCCTATAAATAGGCTAGGCCCCATCTCCTGTCTATATTGTTCTATTAACTTGCTCTATTGACGACTAATACTTTGTGAGGAGTAAGGAGTGAAAAATCTAGCTACTGTTTTTCATATCAACCATGTCTTCCGTAGGTATGAATTCGACTTATCAATTTATAATTTTATGATTCTTATTTCTTAGCTTGATTATCATTAAATCCAACAATTGGTATCAGAGCCAAATGTTAAGATTAGAATCCTTTATTAAAATAATATTTTTTTTTCTAATTGAATAATTCCATAGTTTCTATGTATATGCCTTTTGTTTCATATGGCCAATCCTTAATCTCTTTGAAGTTCGAATCGTCCTGTTCAAGTTTCAAATTTCTTATTCTAGTTTCTTTGGCCCAAGCCTAGAAACCATAAACACATGTTCTGTATGAAACCCTATTAACTTCTTCATTCATTTAACCCCGACATAAGCACAATATGTTTTATTTACGCATCATACATATGATCGAATAAAAGTAAGAGGTTAATATGACTATAATTGGAACGCGCAGAAACTGATCTTAAATCCTCGGTAACCCTAAACACAGGTTGTATGTCACAGAAATAACATGGGGTTGAGCTATAAAAAAAAAAATAAAAAAAAAATCTAAATTCAGTGCCAAATAGCCTAGTATCCAACGGGCAATAATCCAAAAGCAAGGTTAAGTATTGTGATTCTCTACATAATAATACATATGGGGGCCGTGGGCTTTCAACAGATTCACTGCAACGAGTCCTGTAGGTGAGTTCCATTTATTGATAAATTTTTCCCTTTTCACTCTATATCTTTTGTGGGTTTTGCATTCTTAATTAAATATCTAAAGTGAGAGATGAAGTATCTTAAATTCTATGGTAATTTGTAATTTCATTACCCTATGGATCTAATTTTTAAAACTGTTTTTACATGGTTATAACTCAAAAAAAATCTAGGTTTTTTTGAATGTCGGGTGATTGGAGGCGGGGACATGGCATGCAATTTGTGAAATTATAAGCCCTCGCCCGCAATTAAAGGAAAAGGGCCAGTTTTGCAATTTTAAAATAAAGGACATGTCATGCAATTTTCTAAATTGAAGGACCTGTTTATAATTTTGAACCTGGGGTTATGTGGCAAATTCCAATGTAGTTTTGAATTTGAAAAGGAGTTTTAAGTTGGAGCTTTAAAAGATTTGACCCCTAAAATTTTATTTAAAATTAACCCATTTAAATCATATCTAATAAATAAAAAATTGATTGACGGCTTTTATGTTTTCTTTGAAATATCTATGTATTCAAATGTTGCTATTATTTGTGCGCTTAAATTTCATTTTTCATAAATATTGAGACTTTTTTGCCAATTTTATCTCTCAATCACATATGAATTCTTACCCTTCATTGATTGATGATTATGATTTATTGCATAGTTATTGTTCTGTGATTTAATTTTTTATAAACTTTGAGACAATCCTTATTTTCCCACTAAAGTGGTTGCCAAAGTGGCACACTCATTGTTATTTACTCAATATTCTCTATAAAAAAAAATAGTTTTAGCGCTGTAGTTTTGATTTATTGTATATAATATCTTGTCTAAAGGTGTTATTATATGTGATGTTTTGAAAAATGACATAAGGCGGTTAACAGACTTACTTTAGTCTAGAAATTTCCTTCTGCCCAATGGTGTTGGTGTTTCGAAAACCAATGTGAATTTGTTGACTAGCTACATAATGTGTTTTAAGAGTAGCTTATAGCATGTTGTATTGTTAGCTCAAATGTGACTTTATGAGATGCATCTAAACTCTTACCATAGTAAGATTCATATGATTTTGATTTTAATTACGAATTATTTAATTAATAGCCCATGTTAATTAGATGGATATTTTATCACCCATTGACTACATGCATTATATTTGGATGATATTATATGTTTCCACAATTTTAAATGCCTCATCTATTTTGAGTCAATTGTCTACTATTGAAACCTTAACTGGAAATAATTATGTAAGATGGAAATGAGAGGTAGAAATGCACTTGGTCCTTTGGGCTTTGATTTTGCAATGGAGAAAAAGCTTTCAATACCCACAGATAAGAGCACTCTTGAATATGTAGCCGAATATGAGAAGTGGAAAAAGGGACAACAAACTTTGTTTGAAAATTATAAGCACTATATCCGATTCCATTATGGGTGCTATCATAGACAATGAAAATGCCAAAGGTTTTTTGGTATAAGTGATATTAGGGCGCATGTTATGAAGATGATAAATATATCATCTAAACTGGAGGCTTTTGACGTTCCCATTGCAAAATATTTCCTCGTCTATCATGTTTTAAATAGCTTTTCTAACTAGTTCGATCAGCTTAAGGTTGCATACATTGCTCAGAGGGATAAATGTGATTTAAATGACCTTATTGCAGTATGTGCCCAAGAGGATTATAAGATGCGATGTGAGATCGTTGAAACTATGCAATTAGCCTTTTAGACACCACAGAACAAATGGTCTTAACTATAAGTCTAAGTTCCGTAAGGGCAATAAGTCACACCGAATACAAATTTTGGAGGCCAGACTTCTAGTGGTCCCAAAGGAACTACTCAGAAAAATATCAATTCAAGTTCTGCAAAAGAAATGTCTCTAATACGTGAATCATCCTTTATGTTGTGGCATAAGTTGTTGGGTGACATTTCAAGATAAATAATGGAAAGATTAGTAAAAGCTGAAATACTGCCCTCTCTAGACTTCTTTGATTTTGATACCTATGTGGATTGTATAAAAGGAAAGTTAACTAAGTCTACAAGAAAATGTTCCACTAGGAGTGATGGTATTTTGGAATAATACATACTAATATCAGTGGACATTTTCCTTCCACCATATGTGAGAAACCTTTATGGATGATTTCTCACGATAGGGATATGTTTATCTGATTAATGATAAATCCCATTCACTTGAAAAATTCAAGATTATCAAAATTGAAGTAAGGAAACAATGTGGAATAGTGCCTAAATATACCATGCTACGGACACCCAAGCAGAATGACGTTTCTGAAAGATGTAATCAAACTCTAAACGATATGGTCAGGAGCATAGTGAGTAAAACAAATTTACCAAAGTATCTATGAATTGAAGTTTTGAAAACTGTTATATACATCTTGAACAGGGTTCCAAGTAAAGCCGTTGCAAAGACACATTTTGAATTATGGACATGACGTAAGCTAAATTTGGCCCATTTTAAGGTTTGGGGATGTCCAGTTGAGATTAGGATTTATAATCCCTTTGAAAAGAAATTAAACCCAAAATCAATTCTCGATTACTTTATTGGGTATCCAAACAGACCAAAAGGATATAAGTTCTATTGTCCAAATCATGGCACTAAAATATTTGAGTGCATTATTGCTAAATTTCTGGAGAATGATTTTGGTGATAGTGGGAGTTCTACATTGAGATATCTTTTTGTTGAACCAAATCAAGTTGTTCCAATTCCTGTTATACAAGAAAGAGTTGGTTTTCAACCAGTTGAATTTGTTAATAAAGAACCAAGGAACCAAGAGGAACTTCCAACTCCTCCAACAACAATTGAGTCGTTTCCTGTGCCACAGGTTAGAAGATTGCATAGGGAAACAAAATCAGCATTGCCCAATGATTATATTACATATTTATTGGAGGGTGATTTTAATATTAGGCATATTGTGGATCCTGTTACTTGTAATCAAGTATTGACAAATCCTGAGTCACATAAATGGATAAATCCCATAGACAATGAAATGAATTCCATGAAACAGAATAAAGTTTGGAAACTTGTTGAACTTCCTCCAAGTGTTAAAGTTATAGATAACAAATGGATTTTTAAAAGTAAATTGGATTCAAAAGAAAGTGTTGAAAAAAAGAAAGTAAGATTGTTTACAAAAGGTTTCACTCAACAAGAAGGCATTGATTATGTTGAAACTTTCTCACCTGTCTCGTCCAAAGATTCTTTTCGAATTATCATAGTACTAGTGGCACATTATAATTTGGAGTTTCATCAAATGGATGTTAAGACAACATTTTTTAATGAAGATATTTCTGAAAATGTTTAATTGAGACAACCTGAAGGTTTTGTTGTAAAGGGAAATGAAAACTTGATATGCAAGTTAAACAAATCCTTATATGGTCTCAAATAAGTATCTCGACAGTGGTATTTAAAGTTTAACAAAGTTGTAACCTCCTTTGGTTTGTTGAAAATACAGTTGATCAATACATTTATCTCAAAACTAGTGGGAGAAATTTTATTCTTCTAGTATTGTATATCGATGACATTTTGCTTGTTAACTGCAACTTGGGGTTGTTTTATGAGACAAAGAAAATGTTGTTTTCAAATTTGAAAAGAAAGATCTTGGAGAAGCTTTTTATGTGGTTGCATTGAAATATATCCTGATAAAATTTGTAGCTTGCTCGAACTTTCTCAGAAAGCTTATAAACATCATGTCCTAGAAAGGTTAAATATATAGAACTGTACATCTGGTGATGTACCTATTATAAAAGGGGATAAGTTTAAAAAGCTCAATGTCCGACGAATGACTTAGAAAGAGAATTTATGAAGATGATACCATGTGCTAATGCTATGGGGAGCTTGATGTATGATCATGCAATACTTTAATTGATTAAAAGGAAAGTCAACCAAAATTTGGTAAAAAATATCAAGAAAAAAAAATAAGGCAAAAAGTCAGGCGGTGGGATTGGATTGATAAATTCAATCCAAAACCATTTCAAACAAAAAACACACACTAACACACACGGAGAAACGATACAGAGAAGAAGAAGAGAGAAAAGAAAAAAGAAAAAACAAAAGAAGAAGAAGAAAAAAAAAGAAAATTTCGCTAACATGTTAGAAAACAAGTTCTTATACTATTAGGCCTAAATTTCTCAATTTTGAAAGGTAAGTAAAAAGTTACTTATTGTCAAGTTATGTTTAATTTTATAGTTGTTAGATTAAATTTAATTTTATTAGAGGGGTTAAGTATAATAAACTATGAAATTGAGTAAAATGAAAGAAAAACTAGTCTTAATAATTAAAAAGATTTTAGAAATCGTCTAAACGTGAAATAATTAAGTTTGGGTATCGCCTATTTAATTATTGAAAGTACTTAAAATAGTTAATTATTGATTTAGAAATTATATTATATTTCAGGCAACGATAAGGACGTCGGGACAGCTTACCAATCGAGTTTATTTTGGCACATATAGTTCTGTGAGTGGAAAAATATAAATATTTTTAAAATATTTATAAATTAAGTATATTGTTAAAGTATGTGCAATTATATGCAATTATGTGATCGAATTACATAGTCATTATGAAAATATCTTTTATTATGATACATGTGAGATTTCAAAAATTATATAACTACATTGTGAATTGGAATATGAGATATGATTTTGGGATCGACTAGAAAAGTACCCGTAATTATATATTTCTTCTAGTTCAGTGAGGGGTTTTGGTCGTGTTCTATACTATACTGAGGGGTCTTGGAGCGAGGATGAAGGGTCTCGATCGTGTACATATAGTTCACTGAGTGGCCTTGATCGTATTCTAGTATTGATTATAAGAGGTATTTGAGACCAGCTTTTGTTCACGGAGGGGGGGCAAAGGTCTGTGGCGAAAGTTCTTAGCATGATGAGCAGATTACATATTTTAGTCAGAGGGTACATTTTTGGTGGATTTTTCAGCATGTTTGATGTGATGAGATTATAGCATGGTTATCAGCTGATGTTCATATCATGATTTTAAGATTATATTTTTGACCTTATGTGAATATTTCACTTTTTGACTCTAATTACATGATGATGTCTTGTGAATTATCAAATGGTATGAATTTGATTTTCAATAAAAATATATAAATGAAAAAGTATATTTGTTTTGAACTTCTCTACTCACTGAGCTATCAACTCATATATTTTTCCACGTTTTTCCTTATCAGACAGCAGTTGAGTATCTGGACATCTTTTGGAGTTGAGCCTTGATTTTGGAGTCAGAGCCACACAACAGAGTTTGTTAGTATGACTCACTTCATAGATCATGTAGTCAATGTTTTTGGGATGCATATTCATGTTTAGATGTGATTTTGCATCACCTATAGATGATTATGGGGCTCACTATGTATTTTGTATCCATATGTACATTTCATTTTATTTCTTAGTAAAAGTTGAGGTTTTGACTTATCTTTATTTTATTGTGTTATAGTTTGGGATTTGTGTGAAATTGATCACAGGTTGGTTAGTCTTGTTTACATGGGAGATAATGCCGAAATTATGTTAGAAAAATGATGTATAAAAAGTGATATATTGTACTTGTGGTAGCTTTGATGGTGGGTCCAACTTTTAGTTGATATCTATTATCGGCGCATGCCACGTTCAGATCCAGTAGTGTTACACGGGGCGGGGTGTGTCGTTTTGAACTTCTTCACTCACTGAGCTATCAACTCATATATTTTTTCACGTTTTTTCTTATCAGACAGCAGTTGAGTATCTAGGGATCTTTTGGAGTTGAGCCTTGATTTTGGAGTCAGAACCACACGACATAGTTGGTTATATGACTCACTTCATAGATCATTTAGTCAGTGTTTTGGGACGTATGTTCATGTCTAGATATGATTTTGCATCACTTGTAGATGGTCATGGGGCTCACTATGTATTTTGTATCCATATGTACATTTCATTTTATTTCTTGGTAAAAGTTGAGGTTTCGGCTTATCTTTATTGTGTTGTATTATAGTTTGAGATTTATGTGAAATTGATCACAGGTTAGTTAGTCCTGTTTATTGGGGAGATAATGCTGAAATTCTGTTAGAAAAATGATGTATAAAAAGTGATATATTTTACTTGTAGTAGCCTTGATGGTAGGTCCGACTTTTAGTTGGTATTTATTATCGGCGCATGCCACTTCCGGATTCAGTAGTGTTACACGGAGTTGGGTGTGTCAGTTTGGTATCAAAGCATGCATTAATGTCCATAGGTTTGTATTGTACATGATGTTTAGCATATCATGCATAACTGTAGGTGAGTCATGTCTCGTGGTGGCAAAACTCGAAGGCTCCAAGATATGTTGCCCCAGTCTCACATTGCTCCTGGTAGAAATGAACCTAGAGAGTTCGAAAGGGCAGAAGAATAAGTTCAGTAGCCTCTTGAACAACGGGGACAGGGAAATGTAATTAGAATTGATCATATGGCTATTGAAAGAATTGCTATTGTTGTTGCATCTACTATGCGTAATACTGACAGAGATTTTAGTATTGAGAGGGTTACAAAATTAGGGGTTAAAGTTTTCACTGGCACAACCGATCCTGTAGTTGCTTAGGCATGGATGACCAAGATAGAGAGAGTATTTGATGTTATGGGTTGTTCAGATGATCGAAAGTTATGTCTTGCCACTTTCTTATTAGAGGAGGGTGCATATGATTGGTGGCAGTCAGTACAGAGCACATATCGAGACCCTTCCATCATCACTTGGACAGATTCAGACGTATCTTTTATGATGCCTATTACCCTCGGTTCTATAAAGATGCAAAGCAGGAGCAATTTTTGAAGCTAGTATAAGGGCTGATGATAGTTGCAGAATATCAGGTGAAATTTATTGAACTTTCAAAGCATGGTCAAGTTCTAGTAAGCAACGAAATTGATAAATGCAGATGATTTGAAAATGGGTTAAGGGAAGAAATTTGGTCAGTAGTAACAGCTGCAGGCTGGAATGAATTTGGTAAATTAGTGGAATCAGCTTTGAGAGTAGAAAATAGCATTTCTGATAGGCCAAGTGATAGAGAACAAACAATGTTCAGGGCAAGCGGTAGTCAGACAATGGCGAGTGTTTCTAACTATAGACTACCTCAGAGGGACAGTAGAGGATTTCGACCCGGTGTGTCCAGTTCAGGTCAATTCAAATCTCGATCATGGGGAAGTCAGGGCCCTAGATTTAGTCACAGTATTGTGTAGCAGTCATCTAGTCGTACTCATACTCAAGGTTCTTCCCAGATATTATTTACTCCAAGACATGGTGAGAGTTAGACTAGCACTAGACTTTCCTATTGTCAGTTATGTGGAAGACCTCATCTCGGCACGTGTCTAAAGTTCAAAGGAAGCAGAGTCTGTTATCTTTGTGGTCAAGGCGGACACATTATAAGAAATTGTCCAGTTCTATCACAGAAGAGTGGCATGGTATAGAAGATTTGTTTCCTCAGCAGGGTACTGGTTATACAAGATAGAATCAGACTCAGAGAGATGATTCAGTTAACAAAATCGGTGCAAAGAGTGTAGCCCACTATAATATTGCTAGCGGTAGTGGTATAAAATCAAAAGGTCAAGCAGGACGACTGAAGAACTAGGGAAAGATTTTTGCTATGACTCAGCAGGAGGCAGAGGAGTCACCAGATGTTATCATGGGTATGTTGTCTAGTTTTGATAGAAATGCTCGTATTTTGATTGATCCTGGATCTACACATTCTTTTATGTCATTTGCATTTGTTTTATATACGAATCAAAAGTCAGAACTTTTAGGCAGTTGTTTGGTAGTGAGTACACCAGTAGGAGAATCATTACTAGCAAACAATATATATCGAGATTGTGGGATTAAGGTAAAGGAGAACGAGCTGAAGGCAAATTTAACACCTCTTGACATACATGATTTTGATGTTATCTTGGGTATGGATTTTTTGGCAACAAATCAAGCTTCAGTTGATTGGTTTCGAAAGGAGGTTGTGTTTAGACAGTTAGGACAGCCTGAAGTTATATTCAATGAACAGCGCATAATTTTACCGTCTTGTGTGATATCTGCTATTGACGCTAGAAGATTACTCAACAAAGGCTGCCATGCATATTTGGCTCATATGATTGATACAGATGCTAGCAAACTAAAACTTGAAGACATCCCAATGGTCAAGGATTTTCATGATGTATTTCTAGAATAATTACCAGGCTTACCATCAGACAGGGATGTGAAATTCACTATAGATCTGATTCCAGGAACTGTACCTATTTCACGGGCACCATATAAAATGACACCAGTAGAATTGAAAGAGCTAAAGATTCAGTTGCAAGAGTTGGTAGACAAGGGTTTTCTCAGACCTAATGTATCTCCGCGGGGAGCACCGATTTTGTTTGTGGAGAAGAAAGATGGCACCACGCGACTGTGCATAGATTACAGACAATTGAACAAAGTGACAATTCGCAATAAATATCCTTTGCCACGTATAGATGATCTATTTGATTAGATTCGCGGTGCTGTAGTATTTTCAAAGATTGATTTGCGTTCTGGATATCATCAACTTAAAATTAGGGACGGTGATGTACCAAAGACTGCTTTCAGAACAAGGTACGGTCATTATGAGTTCCTTGTGATGCCATTTGGGTTGAACAATGCACCAGCAACATTTATGGGTATGATAAGTAGAGTGTTTTGCCCATAATTAGATAGATTTTTTATTGTCTTCATTGATGATATTTTAGTATACTCTCATAATCACGATGAGCACACAGAGCATCTCAGAATCATCTTGTAGACTCTATGTGATGAGCAATTATATGCTAAATTCAGTAAATGTGAATTCTGGCTTGATAGAGTTATATTTTTGGGACATGTCATATCAGCAGGGGGAATTTATGTTGACCCACAGAAAATTGAGACAGTGATAAAATGGGAAAGGCCTGCTAATGTGACAAAAATACGAAGTTTTCTTGGCTTAGCAAGTTATTATCGTTGTTTTGTAGATGGATTTTCTAAAATTGCTCTTCCTTTGACCAGTTTGACTAGAAAGAATGCTAAATTTGTCTAGAAATAAGATTGTGAAAGAAGTTCCCTCGACTTAAAGAATCGATTAGTGTCAACTCCAGTTCTTACCTTTCCATCTCCTGGTGAAGAGTTTGTGATATATAGTGATGCTTTACGTCAGGATCTTAGTTGTATTTTGATGTAAAATGGGAAACTTATAGCGTATGCTTCCAAAAAGTTGAAGAAACATGAACTCAGTTATCCTATACATGACTTAGAGCTAGTTGAAGTTGTCTTAGCTTTGAAAATTTGGAGACATTACTTGTATGGTGAGAGATGTCAGATATATATAGATCATAAAAGCTTAAAGTATATTTTCGATCAGAAAGAGTTAAGCTTGAGGCAAAGAAGATGGTTAGAGCTGATAAAAGATTATGACTGCAAGATTGATTATCATCCAGGGAAGACTAATGTAGTTGTTGGTGCTCTTAGTCGGAAAATATCGAGTCATACGACCCAGACTAATGCAGTATGTTCATCTTTGTTTGGTGAGTTCAGAGGTTCTCATGCCCAATTATCAGTTACCAATGTAGAAGCATTGTTTGCCAACTTCCAAGTGAGGCCTACTTTGATTGACACAGTTAGAGAAACTCAAACTCAAGATCCAGTGTTGAGCGAATTGAAAGAAGAAATTAGTAAAGGCAAGCATACAGATTATACCATTCGAGATGACGGAGCTTTAGTTATGGGAAACAGATTATGTTTTCCAGATGATTCGAAATTGAAGGAAGAAATTCTAGAAGAGGTACATAGTTCAGCTTATGCGATGCATCCAGGCAATACAAAAATGTATCGTGTACTCAAAGAACACTATTAGTGGCATGGAATGAAGAGGGAAATAGCTGAGTTTGTATCCAGATGTCTCATTTGCTAGCAAGTGAAACCAGATCATCAAAAAATAGCAGGATTGTTACAAACGTTGCCTATTTTTGACTGGAAATGGGAACAAATTATTATGGATTTTCTATTTGGACTTCTACGGACTCAGAGTGGACATGATGACATATGGATAGTTGTAGACAGATTGACGAAAACTGCTAGATTTTTGCCTATTAAAGTCACTTACTCATTAGATAAATTGGCAAAAATATATGTTGATTAGATAATCAGTTTGTATAGGACACCGGTATCTATTGTTTTAGATAGAGATTCTCGTTTCACTTCTAAATTTTGGCCCAGTTTGCAGAAAGCTATGGGTACTAAACTTCATCTCAGTACAGCTTTTCATCCATAGATAGATGGTCAGTCAAAAAAAACTATTGAGACTTAGGAAAACATGTTACAAGCTTGTGTATTACAGTTTAAAGGAAATTAAGATACTCATATTCCTTTGATGAAGTTTGCTTATAATAATAGTTATCATTCGAGAATAGAAATGACTTCTTTTGAAGCACTATATGGTAGGAAATGCAGAACTCCAGTATGTTGGGATGAAGTTGGCGAAAGAAAGTTAGTAGGCTCTGAATATGTCCAGATTACGACTGAGAAAGTAAAGATAATTAAAGAAAAGTTAAAGACAGCCCAAGATAGACAGAAGAACTATACAGATAGACGCAGAAGAAATCTTGAATTTGATGTTGGGGATAAAGTTTTCCTACGATTGTTGTCATGGAAAGGTGTTATCAGATTTGGTAAACATGGTAAATTGAATCCGATGTATAATGGCCCATATGAGATTGTTGAACGCATCGGTCCAATTATGTATCAATTAGCTTTGCCAATAGAATTATCCAAAATTCATGATGTATTCCATGTTTTCATGCTTCGTAAGTATATTCTGGATCCGTCTCATGTTTTGAAATCACAACCAGTAGAGCTAAAAGAAAATCTTACTTATGAAGAGAAACCAATTCAAATATTGGACAGAAAGGAATAGCTCTTGCATAGTAAGACTATTCCCTTGGTTAAAGTTTTGTCGAGTAATCATGTCATAGAAGAAGTGACATGGGAAAGTGAAGAGCAGATGCGTTCTCAGTATCCACGACTTTTTCATACTTGATCAATCCAATTTTGAGGATGAAATTCTTTTAAGGATGTGAGTTTTGTAATACTTTAATTAATTAAAAGGAAAGTCAACCAAAATTTGGTCAAAAATGTCAAGAGTTAAAAATAAATAAATAAATAAATAAATAAATAAGGGAAAAATTCGGGTGGTGGGATGGGATTGATAAATTCAATCCAAAACCATTTCAAACAAAAAAACACACACTGACACACACGGAGAAATGATACAGAGAAGAAGAGAGAAAAGAAAAAAAAGAAAAAAAAAAAAAAGGAAGAAGAAGGAAAAAAAGGAAAAATTTCCCCAACATGTTAGAAAATAAGTTCTTATACTATTAGGCTTGAATTCCTTAATTTTGAAAGGTAAGTAAAAAGTTACTTATTGTCAAGTTATGTTTAATTTTATAGTTGTTAGATTGTTAGATTAAATTCAATTTTATTGAATGAGTTAAGTATAATAAGCTATGAAATAGAGTAAAGTGAAAGAAAAATTAATTTTAGCAATTAAAGAGACTTTAGAAATCGCCTAAACGTGAAATAATTAAGTTTGGATATCACTTATTTAATTATTGAAAGTACGTAAAATAGTTAATTATTGATTTAAAAATTATTTTATATTTCAGGCGGCGATAAGGACTTTGGGACAGCTTACCAATTGAGTTGATTTTGGCGTATATAGTTCTGTGAGTGGAAAAATATAAATATTTTTAAAATATTTATAAATTAAATATATTATTAAAGTATGTGCAATTATATACAATTATGTGTTCAAATTACATTGTCATTATGGAAATATCTTTTATTATGATACATGTGGGATTTCAAAGATTGTATACGGTACAATGTGAATTAGAATATGAGATATGATTTTGAGATCGATCAGAAAAGTACCCGTAATTAAATATTTCTTCTAGTTCACTGCAGGGCCTTGGCCGTGTTTTATACTACACTGAGGGGTCTTGGATGGGGGATGAAGGGATCTCAACCGTGTACATATAGTTCATTTAGGGGCCTCGACCGTGTTCTAAAATTGATTATAGAGGTCTTTGAGACTGGTTTTCGTTCATGGAGGGGGCCAAAGGCATGTGGTGAAAGTTCTTAGCCTGATGTGCGGATTACATATTTCAGTCAGAGGGTACGTTACAGGAGAGATAATACCGAAATTCTGTTAGAAAAATGATGTATAAAAAGTTATATATTGTACTTATAGTGGTCTTGATGGTGGGTCCGACTTTTAGTTGGTATCTATCATCGGCGCATTCCACGTCCAGATCTAGTAGTGTTACACGAGGCGGGGTGCGTTAACTCAAGTTTGCACTAGACCAAATATAGCCTAGGTAGTCAATATCCTTAGTAGATTTCAGCCGAATCCAGGACAAGAGTATTGGAAAGAAGCTAAGAATGTTATGAAATTCTTGAAGAAAAAACTGAAGGTTATATGCTTACATTCCAACGTTCAAATCATCTTGAGGTGATAGGCTATTCTGATTCTGATTTTGCTGGATGTCAAGATGATTTGAAATTAATCTCAGGTTTTATTTTCATGTTAGCTAGTGGTGTTATCTCTTGAAAAAGTGCTAAAAAAATTCTAGTGACATCTTCTATTATGCAAGCTAAATTTGTGGCATGTTATGGGGTTACAGTCCAAGCCTTTTGGTTAAGAAATTTCATCTCTGGATTGAAAGTTGTTGATTCCATCTGGAAGCCAATTACTATTTATTGTGATAATAATGCAGCAGTGTTCTTTTCAATGATAATAAAAGTTCTGGTGGGTCGAAGTATATTGACATCAAATATTTGGTGGTTAGAGACAGAGTTAAAGAATGGCAGACGAAAATAGCGCATATCAATACCAAAGCAATGATTGCAGATCCATTGACTAAGAGACTCGCTCCAAAAGTCTTCAAGATACATGTTGCTAATATGGACATTGTGGAAACATTTGATATTTTTTATTAGTGGGAGTTACATTTATGTTATTAAAAAAAAAAAAAAAAAAACCACTACGTTTTCACTTGATCCCTTTACGGGGTACGTAGGCAACCCATATGTTTTTTGGGTACAGCTCCTCTTTCAATAATAACATATATTTTTCCTTATCCATGAATTATTTTGAGTATGCATTTGACTTATGTCTTTTATTGTGATATTATTGTAATATCGAGATATGACAGAAAAGACATAAGATGAGTATCTTTTAGACGTGTGGCTTCATTTTGACATGAAGCATTATGAAGATCGATATGAATTAGTACAGTTTTTCCACAATTGGTGCTAAGTTCACACCACATACTACCACATTGGTTGAAGGATGGGAATCCATGTCAATAAGAATGTTGGCATTTGTAATCGTGAAATGGTCTTACATCGCTTAATTAGTGTAATGACTTCCATGTTCAGTGTTAATATTCTTGTTAGACCGGATCATATTGCGTAAGGTGTGATCATTGAACCTATATTTGTGTGGCCACCTATGTAATCTAACTCGGATGTCAAAAATTTTGTTATAGCAGTCAAATGTTTGCCCAAGTGGGAGAATGTTGGAATAATTCTAATGTAGGTTTCCCATTTGATTGCAACTTTTACGGGTTAGATATATGGCTCATAATGATATTGTGATTGGGCCAAATTTATTAAGTGATTAATTGGACTGTTTTATACCTTACGCACTATATTTAATATGATGTGGTAATTTTAAGTATGTGGATCAAAAATATATGTAAACTCTAATTAGATTTTAAGTCATAATGGGACGACTTAATAATTTCATATAAAGAGGCTAGGTCCCATCTCCTCTCCATATTGTTTTATTAGCCTACTCCACTGATGGCTAATACTTTGCGAGGAGTAAGGAGAGAGATTTAACTGCTATTATTCATATCAACCATGTCTTCCGCATGTATGAATTTTACTTAATTTATAATTTTGTGATTCTTGTTTCTTAGTATGATTATAATTAAATTTAGCATGGTAATGCAACAGTTATAGTCCAGAATTGCATGATCCATGTGAGAAAACCGATGGACAACCAGCAAAATATCATTATAGCTCACGAAAGGGTAGACAATAAGGAAACCACAGGGATTGTGCTGCAAAATCGTCGCATTTTGGCATATGATAAACTCAAGTCCAAGAAGGCCAAAATCAAGAGTTTTCTTGGCAGGCTATGGAAGGAATACTCGCGAACCATTGTAATGGAAACTGAGATTGGTGACTTGGTTAAACCAGAGGGTTGGCTAGAATGGAGTGGTGACTTCGCCCTCAAAACTCTCTATTACGTGGAGTATAACAACAAAGGCCAGGGATCTAGTATTTGTGGCAGAGTCAAGTGACCGTGTTACAAAGTGATTAAGAGGGAAGATGCCTTGAAATTTATTGTTGGTCCTTTTTTGCAAGGCAATACTTAGTTGAAGTCTGCACAAGTTCCTGCGTGCTTCAGGATGTTCAGGTGAAGTGTATTTTTTAATTTGTTGAGTACAAAAATATAGGGATTTCAAGATTAGGGTATTGTTTTGGATATAGAGTTATGCCCATTGGAGGATCCGGAATTTTGAGTGAGCACAAGTAGTCATTGACCGTCGATCGTAATAAAATATTAAAAATTAAATATAATAAATAGTTTTGATAAAGCTGAACATATATAATTTTGTTAGTGGCCATGTTTTGTATAATTCAAAGGAAAAGCAACCATTCAAATCCATGTAATTGCATTAAAACAGCTAAAATGGAATATATATATTAATTTGTTAAATTTAGTGTCACAATTTAACAATTGCAATGATGGTCAAGGTTGTAATAATCTTAAAGAGGGATCACTTGTTCGAATTCCCTCCTTGTTGAATTAGTTTTGGTAAAAATTGTAGAAATAGAAAATTTGCACAATAATTTGGTTTGGAAGAGATTCGAACCCTGGACAACCAACTGAGCTACAAGACATGCTTAGAAATAAAATGAATTATCAAATATATAATCTAAAACGTTTACCTACTGTCAAGAAAAAAAAAAAGGGATCCAGCACATGCGGCCGTCGATGCTCATCGAGTGTTGGATTCGCCACTGGTTATGCCCCTAATATAGGTGTTAATTTTTTGCCAGAATGTATCTATCCGTGCTTGTTATTTATCCAAGGCATTAACATTGAATACGTGATTATGGAATTTAGCTTATCAGCCTCCAAGTCATTTCTTATCTAAAATGCAACTGCATTTCATTGCTAAACTTAATTTGACTGAAGTATTTCTAGGTTAGAGCTCCATTCTAAATCAACATTAACTTTATTTCTTTCTTTCATTTCATATTTCCTATGAAGGGCATGAATAATGTAACATAGCTGTTTCCTGTTTGGCATGGAGTAGGTCTACACGATTTTGCCAGCAATCATAATCTAAGGAAAAAGTTAAAGATGCCGGCGAGCCATACATAGATAACAAATGGCTAGCCAGTGTAAGGACAAACTGAGAATGGCTAAGTGTAACCTTATCTTAAGTTTCTTAACAAAAAAACTATATTATTGAAATTTCGTAAATAGCAAAGAAACAGTCATCTTTGCGATGTTTCCTATTTGGATTTTTCTTAAGCCAATGTCAAATTTGATTCCTTAATATAGAAGTTCAGTTTTAATCTTTTACAACTTCTGAAGGTAAGTCTTGGCATTTATGATTAGATATTATATTAAAATACGAGAGAAAAATTTTCAATCCCTCGATTATTCCCCCTTTTAAAACGCGTTACTATGCCTGTCCATCTTCTTGTTACCTAGAAATTAGCAGCATTATTATACTAGTTTCAGGCTGTATGCTTGACAAAAGCTTAGTTGACGTTGTGCATAAAAATAAAATACACTATTTAAATGAACAATCTTCGAAGCTGCGGTTTGCTAAATTAAATACATTGTCTTTCAATATCAAGATTCAAAGTTTTTCTAGCTCAGTTTTCATTTTCTGTTTGCCCTTTCAGTAAGGAAGTGAATATTGAGACAGATGAAGATAATGGATGCATCAGTGGACTCATTCAAGAGTGCCGAGGATTATAAAGGTTTTGAAGAGCGCAGAAATGAAATTGAATACTCAGTGGACATTTTCGAGAACATCAAGAACAATGAATTCGAAGAGCAAGAATATCGAAGAAAAACAGCCATGCGCCTGACTATAATTGCTATATCCTCCATTGTCTTGATTCTGCTCATCATAGGTGCAATATATGGAATTCTTGTTCCAATGCACACTGCAGATAATCCCCATCCTCCTGTCAAAGAACAAAATTCTATCAAAATGGTATATAGTACAAAGTTGTTTCATGAACCATGCTTTTCCAGGATGTCTTCCCTCAATATTTCTTCAAGAAAATCCTGGGAGCTGAAAGAAGTTGTCGTATTATCTTTAGAAGTTGCTTTGAATGAGCTTGTGAATCTATCATCATTGCAAGAAAGGCTGACTTCTTCTGAAAACTATAATCATAATAACTGTTCAATGCCAAATGCATCACTTCCATGTGAATTCCTCATTGGGGATGCAATTGAGCATGTTAACATGTCGATTTTGTCCCTTCAGACAGGCGACAGGAACGAATTTTCGAAAACCATGGTCATCAATGTTAGGACATGGCTCAACGCTGCATTCACTGATCAAGAAATGTGTTTGGAGAGGCTAATGAAGATTGAAAAGTGTTCGGGAAATGTCCTGGAAGAAATGGAAAGTGTGATTCGCGATTCCACAAAAGTTATCAACAATTTCTCAGAGATCATTTATAACATAATCACAACGGTTCACTGCTTCAAAATTCCAGTACACAGGAAACTGCTTCATACTGAACAAGGAGGCGATACAGGTTTTTCTGGGACAGTTTCTGAAGGTGAATTAGAGGCCTGAAATTATTGCCGATTTAGTATGGATGTAGATGAATGTATTAAAACATCCCTTGCACCCTTTGTGCATGAGTCTTGAGCTCCATCTTAAAAAATATGTGAGATTCATCAATTAACAATAAATTTCGCAATTGCGGCCAGCTTCTTGTGAGGTAATGCCAAGTAAATTTTTTATCTTGAGATAAATGTCCAGTACGTTTTGGCTTTGGTAACCTGGAGAATATGCATATGTACCATCGAACCAGCTGTATACTGCGACTTTTGGTTGTTTACTTGTGTGTTCTTATTCAATTTTGTTATTTTATTTTTTCCTCGTAAATGCATCATAAGATTTCTCAAAGCTTTGAGATTAATTAGCTTTGTAAAGATGGCTGGAGATGAGCAAGGTAGATGGTGTAAAGCTTTGAGATGAGAGAAAAAGCAACTGATAAAAGTCCAGAATTTCTAGTTAGTGCTTTATTCAAATTTCTGATTGTAGGGATGATTTCTAGCAAACTCCAAGTACAAAACCGGGCTTAGTTTACCAATTTCATCGACACCACCAAGGCTGAGACAACTCCAAAACCACCACCAAGACCGCCCCACTTCCGGTTGCTATAGGTTGGGAAGATGAAGTCCGATGATATGCCCACTAAGGGTTAACCACAAAGGTCACAGTGAAGTGATGCAAGAAGCCAAGAAGAAAGTCTCACAAAGAGAGAAAATGGGCACACGCATATGGAGGCCGAGAGAGAGAGATGGGAATTATAAGCCAAGTAAATGTCCAAAATAGGTAAGTTAGGTTAGGGTTAAGTTGTGGACCAAACAAGGCTCGACTCAATACTAATGGGCCTCAAATTAATAATATAGCCTTCCAAGGAAATGGGGCGAACCGTGAGCAACACTATTTATAATAGGTTGCTTCGAACAGTCCATACGAATGTGGATGGTGTTGTCTCAATAATTGTGTCGATGTACTAGTCAATCATATGGCCAAGGCCGATTGATACTAAAATCAAAGTTACATCATAGCTCGGAGAGGTCGTTTGACAACAAATTGCCTAACAACCTCCACCTTAGTATCAAAGGACCTGCAAAAGAAAATTGTTTCCCATTAGTAACACCTCTAATAGAAAACCAATAAAATTGGAAATCATTTACCTGTACCAATGTTTAGAAGTTCCTTGCAACTTCTAAACTTTGCCAGTGGCATTACATTCGTCCCCATATCAGATGGGTTGTAGTGGGTGTGGACTTTCTCAAGTCTTACCACCTCTTGAGATACTATATCTCTAATGAAGTGGAGTCTAACGTCAATGTGTTTAGTGTGCTCGTGAAAAACAGGGTTCTTGCATAAATGTTTAGATGACTGACTATCAGAATACACTACCACATAATCATTCAAGACACAGTTCATGAAGTAGACCTCTAAGCCATAGAGCTTCTTTAATAGTTTCAGTGGTAGCAATATATTCTGATTCTGTAGCGGATAGTGCAACAATGTGTTGTAACTGTGATTTTCAACTAACATCCCTATCTCCTGCATAGTCTGCATCTACAAAACCCTTTAATTTTATGCCTTCTTTATTAGCACTAAACTTTCAACCTACGTTACTTGTACCCTTCAAGTACTTTAACAACCACTTTAGTGCTTCCCAATGTTCAGGGCCCGGATTAGCCATATATCTACTGAGAGTACTAACAGCAAAACCTAAATCAGGTCTAGTGCAAACCATCAAATACATTATGGAACCAATCACATTAGAGTAAGGCACTCTACTCATGTATTCAACTTCATGCTCATTGCAAGGAGATTGTTCCTTCGATAAAACAAAATGATTAGCAAGAGGCAACGTGACAGGTTTGCAATCACTCATATTGAATTTCATCCTTTAACGTATACACAAAACATGTGTCAAATTTTACGTTTATGTCACCAATTCCAGCAATAGTATAGGCAAAGTTATCACACAGTACAACATGTCCAACATTAGATTCATACAACTTATAAAATCAATTTTTTTTAGATGTCACATGAAAAGATGCACCAGAATCAAGTATCCACTCATGCATGTAGAAATTAGCAGTTAGATTTAATTCAGCAGTGTATGTAACTAGACTTGTAATCATATAGACCTCACTACCATTTATATCGGAAGTAGATGCTAACACATTTACCTCATCTCTCTTCTTAACCTTTAACTTACCCTTCTTCTTATGACAATCTTTTATAAAATGCCATGTGTTTCTACAACCATATCATTTTCTCGCCTTAGTCCTAGATTTGATCTAGACCTGCCTTTGCTCTTCTTTTTCCATCCATTACCACTTGACTCGCCACTGGTTTGATATCCCTCATGACTATTTTGCCTAAATTGAGTTCTATCCCGCATCATATGTACCTCACCGTTCCTCTTATCATGTTTTAACTTACCCTTCTCCTTATGACAATCTTTTATAAAATGCCCTGTGTTTCCACAACCATATCATTTTCTCGCCTTAGTTCTAGATTTTGATCTAGACCTGCCTTTGCTCTTCTTTTTCCATCCATTACCACTTGACTCGCCACTGGTTTGATATCCCTCATGACTATTTTGCCTAAATTGAGTTCTATCCCGCATCATATGTACCTCACCGTTCCTCTTATCATTTTTTAGTCCTAATTTCAATTTCTTTACTTCTAAGGGAATCTATGATAATTTCAGATGTTAACGTGTCTCTACCATACTTATTGGCGTTCTTAACTTCCTTATAAGAATCAGGAATTGCACTGAACAAAATTATAGCCTTATAAGTTTCAGACACGATCTCATCACAATTAACTATATCTTGCACCAATTTGTTAAACACGTCTAGATTGTCATCAAGATCCTTTAAAAAATCCATTTTGAAACTGAAAAAACGTTCAAGCATATAAAGTTTATTCGGTGTAGATTTAAGCAAATACAATTCTTCTAATTTCTTCCAAAGTTCTTTAGTGGTTTTCAATTTACCCACCTTTCTTAAAATGGCGTCAGACAAGTGTAAAATAATTGAGGTATAAGCAAGCTCATCGACTTCTTCTTTGTTCTTGTGAAAAATCAGTTGAAAAATTGCCTTCAATGGCTTTTGAAACCTTTTGTTGGACTAAAATACCCTTCATTTTTTGTTGTCAAATAGCAAAGTCACCCTTTCCATTAAAAATTCCCAAATCAAAACTGTGAGTTGTCATCTTTACACAACAGTAAAAAATGTACAAACTATAATCAAACCACACAAAGTAGTCCTAGGGTCACAGACAGTATACACCGTTCTAGATTTCCAAGGTTTCATAAGATTCGCGATCTTAGATCAAGGGAATATTCGAACGGGTAAGGTCACGATATTTCTAACGAAATAAGTAAGCAGCGAAAATAACAGTGCATCAAAAAATACGTCTAGCAGATAACTAGTCCCACAGTGATTAGATCACTAAGAATTACAGAGTTGATTTTAACCAAAAAAAACAAATACTCAATCAAAAGATCAATCAAGAGCACGTAACCTAAATTGTAGCACAAGCAATTACAACCCCCAACCTATTGTCACCCTACACGGTGACGCGCTAATGCTAAAAAATTAACGGGTCAAGCCAATTTACCAGAGCGGACGTGTCTGAGTTCGTATAATCGAGAGAGATGCGAATCTACTGCTTTAGGGTCGCAATCTTGACCTAAAATAATTCAGTAGATATATGTAGTTTCAACCGTCGATCCACCGGGGGCAAAATTGTCCAACTTTTTCTGTGTAACCTAAAACAGAAAATAAATAGTGGCAGTGCGTTCAGGGGATTGAAATTAGCAAACTGCCCGAAGGAAGTTCGCCCGAAATCGTCGCCACGCGCCACACACGAAGGGGCGCCTCAGCCTGCTAGTTCCGGATATGGGATCGGTTTCGCCGAAAAGTCACTGGTTTGGCAGAAAAATGGGATTGCAGGTTCAGTTTCCTATGAAGATCGCGACTCCACCATCGATTTTGGTGATTTTCTGGCCGGAGAAGGTTACTTCGGCTCTGATACCAAATATAGGGATGATTTCCAGCAAACTCCAAGTACAAAATCGGGCTCAATTTACCAATTTCATCGACACCACCAAGGTTGAGACAACTCCAAAACCACCACCAAGACCGCGCCCACTTCAGGTTGCTATAGGTTGTGAAGATGAATTCCAATGATATGCCCACTAAGTGTTAACCACAAAGGTCACAATGAAGTGATGCAAGAAGCCAAGAAGAAAGTCTCACAAAGAGAGAAAATGGGCACACGCATATGGAGGTCGAGAGAGAGACGGGAATTATAAGCCAAGTAAATGTCCAAAATAGGTAAGTTATGTTAGGGTTAAGTTGTGGACCAAACAAGGCTCGACTCAGTATTAATGGGCCTCAAATTAATAATATAGTCTTCCAAGGAAATGAGGCGAACCGTGAGCAACACTATTTACAATAGTTGCTTCGAACGGTCCATACGAATGTGGATTGTGTTGTCTCGATAATTGTGTCGATGTACTAGTTAATCATATGGCCAAGGCCGATTGATACTAAAATTGAGGTTACATCATAGCCCGGGGAGGTCGTTTGACGACAAATTGCCTAACACTGATGTTATTGTAAATCAATTGCATCTACTTTGATTTTTCGATTGTTAATTTCATGTTTTTTTGTTGGTACTCGTCCCAATTTGTATTCCACACCTTGCACATCGTGGAGTTCTATATTCAGGATTTTATTTTTTTTATTGTATACTTGATTTTTGGAGTTTTTTGTAATTTTAGTTTGTTATGTATGCACACACAGGGTTTGTTTTGTTGCAAATATTTTGAATGTGGGGGCATATTTCATTTTATGTTAATATCATGGTTCAGGAAATCATTTGAATTATGTTAATGAATTTTTAGCTATTTGTGCTATTTGTGGAGGACCTTGGGCTCCTTTTAGCATGAAAAAACATTATTTGACAACTTCTTCTGAAATTTTTGGAGTTGTTATAATTCTAATTTGTTGCGACTTTGTTGCTGGTAGCATTTGTCTTGAAGCTTTGCACAATGTTTTTTGTTTTTGTTTTTGCGTGTTAGCAATGCAATTATTTTCCATTGTGTAAAGTGTCACATAATTGTAATAAGTTCATGATTCAATTCAACAAGATGAAGACTGACTTCAACCGCTGAGAAGTGGATGCAGACTACGGATACACAGTCCTCCTAATATCTAATAGAAGGGGTGGAGACCAACAACTTTATTTAATAGTACATGAACGACATCTTAGTGTCCATGAAAACCGACAAAAGTGAGAAACAATTCATCTCAAGATTCCATCATGTTTGGAGCTGAAATTACCACCCTTTCTCCAGTTCCGTGTACCAGCCCACTTGAATCAAAGACAGAACCTAGAGATGCAAGAATCAAAGTAAAATTCACGGTCATATGAATTTCAAGGAAAACCATGCCGACAAGATGCTTAGTCACACCTGCTATTGTTGGATCAATTGGCCTCGATTGGTACTGTGGCAACGGAAAATATCTGTTCTCGACCAACCTAATTAAGCTAATTAATTTTGCGGGGAAGTAACAAGACATCAGCATTGGTAATAAAGGGGTATATTGTTGAAGCTGCCTATTAATGAAAACAGAAAAGATCCTTTGCAATTAATTTAATTGGGGAACAATTTATATTCCTATTATTTTCTCTAGCATAGCATTTATAGTCTATATATTAAAAAACTCATTCTCTTAACAACAATGCCTAAGCAGACTTGTTCAGCTATCATCGGATGACAAAACTATGTATACTCTATCTATATTACTGGAAAACCATTCCATCCTTAAGTAGGACTAAGAGTTGATCCTACATCGACTCAAAAAGGTATTAAGACATTCAATCAAAGAAAGTGGAGGCCATGAAGGATAGGAAGCGGAAGCTAACAACGAAAGAAAAGGAGGCAAAAACTTGTACTCCCTCCGTCTCATTTATATAGGTTTGTTTTGTTTTTCATATGGATTAAGAAATCTTATTTAATGTTACTGAAAAAACAATTTTTGACAATAACTTTCATAGTTACCCTTATTTATATTTGTACACTTTCAAAATTAAGTAGAAAAATTGGTTATAACTAGGCAAAAAAAAAAAAAAGGAGCACATTAGTAAACCAACAAAACAGAACAAGCTCAATATAAAAATAAAAAAATAAAAAAATAACTCCTATATATTTGGGACAAAAAAACTAGGAAGCATATATAAATGGGATAGAGGGAGCAACTGATAAAGGAATCACTAAATGCCAATGACACTGAAGTGAAGGTCAGTCGTTGCCTTACTAAGTATTGTTAAGGAATAAAATCTCACATGTGATAAAAATGAAAATATAGACAAATTTATAAAGATTGGGCTACTCCTCTTAATAAAACTTCCTTTTTAAGATGGAACTCTAAATTTTGATATGGGATCACAGAATCCATTAAAATCCAATGAGTAATTCAATTCAATTAAGACTCAAAAAGATGAGTACGTGAATTTTAAGATTGGTCTGCTCAAATGAACCACCTCTTGCAGGAGCATGTTAAGAGATGAAATTTCATATTGAGTAAATGTGAAAATATAGACAAATTTATAAAGGTTTAGGATACTCCTCTTAATAAAGTTGACATTTGTCTTAATAAGTATTATTAACCTAGGACTGTCTATTAGTTGCTATAATACCATGTAGAAAAATGAGATTGGTTTGTGTGTATCAATTTGATTACATAGTGTTGACCTCTAAAAATGGCTCTTCCACGTGGCCAACTTGTAGCTACTCCATGTATTCCTCCCTACGAAATGAACAAACTGTCAGGCGCACACGGCCGGAACCGACGGGGGTGGCGGCCGCATACACTCCGACGGTCAAGTCAGGTTTGGGTGGTCGGAACAGTGTCCAGGGACTACACAAATCAATCAGTCAATAAAGGGGGAGGAGGATATATAAACTTGTTATGGAGTGCTATCTATTGAGAGTTTCATTACCTTTCCCTCTGGCCAATCTTTGGGTATTTATAGGTGGTATGAACCGTGGGATGTGGAACACGTGTATACATCTGACGGTATGAAGCGTCTGCTCATAGGCGTCAATCAGCCGCGCTTGTAGAGTGGGCGGACAGTTTGTTTCCCCCGAGTTGAATTGACATAAAGTTGATAAGTCACATCAAATAGCTTTATGGGGGACGTCAAATCAATTTAAACCTTATATGAAGAACAAATCTTAAATTGGCAGCGAATCTTCTAACGGGGGTCCACTTGAACCCGACCTCAGAGACAGGACACTTCGGCAGATCAGTGACAGGAATCGGTGTACCACTTTGGAGAAGCTTCGGGAGGTCGGAGTGGTAAGAAGCTTCGGCAGGTCGGGGTGGTCTATTTGATTTCATCGGCTTCGGAGTGGCGAGATGACACTTCGATACCTCGGTACCGAGGCTCATAAAAATGAGGCGTAACAGTGGTCCCCCAAATCCGAGAATGAATATTTATATTATACGTGGATTTGTTTTCCTGATCGGATTGCGGCATGGGGGTAGCTGAAACTTTGTAGAGCATGGGAAGAACGCAGAGCCGAGGCGATGAGCCAATGGTACGCTCGCGTCGGGTACGCTAAAGCGTCATAAAAATTATAGGGACCCGTCTTCACCGAAGCGTTGGAAGGGAGAGGGAGACGGCTCAAGCTTTGCAAAGCATGGGAGGGGACGCAGCGACTGAGGCGATAGCAAACGGGGGTTCGCATCGGGTGTGTCCAAGCTTTGTAAAGTTGGGGGACTCGTTTCTCGTCGAAGCGTTGGCGAAAAAAGGGGATCGACGCGTGGGGAGATGGCTCGAACTTCGTAAAGCATAGGAGGGAACGCAGCGTCCGAGGCGATTGGCCACTGGGGCGTTCGCATCGGTTGCGGCTAAGCTTTGTAAAGTCGGGGGAGGAGATCATCTGAGGCGACCCGGAAGTCCAATGATTTGACAACTGTTGCGTGTTTCCAAGGTGACAGTTGGGTACCACGCCCATTCCCCTAGAAGGCTGCTGCGGCCAGTAATTATTATTGACGGCTGTTGGTAACCGAGGCGACGCGTTTCAATTTAGCGTGAAAGCCACAGCGACATCTTGGGCGTAGATCAAATCTGGCGTTTCATTTCAACGGCTGGGATCGAGAATACAACGAACGGTTTAGATTGATCGTATTTGAATTGAACGGTGGAGATTGGATTTGTCTTTCCTATAAAAGGTGAACTTTGGGGGCTTATCAGAGTTTCTACCTTTGCCATACGAAAGAAACAAAATTTCTCCCAAATTTTCGGCGATTTCCGGCGTTCTACAAGCAACTCCGGCGAGAGAGAGAGCGATATTTCCGGCGATCTCGCACAATTTCCGGCTAGGAAACACTTCCAAACTCGTAAGTTTCAGTACCCATTTAGACTCTAAAAATTTCTTAACGAATGGCCTCGGAAGGGAGTTCTGGTTTGGGTAGGAGTTTAGAAATAGTGAGGGTGGACGAGCCCATTGTGGCGACCTCCTCAGAAATAGCCGGGGCCATAATGGGGGGGAAAACATGTGGAAGCGACCAGATAGCCCTCCGGATACTTCTGTGCACTGGGGGGCGTCGGACTACCCATCAAAGTTGAGGGAGGCCGACCTTGGTAGACTTAGGACAGAATATAGGATCCCGGACAGTGTGGACCTGATTCTCCCAGGGCCGGAAGAGAGAGCTTGTTACCCAAGGCCGGGCTGCGTGGCCATTAGTGAGGCGATCCTTAGGGCCGGACTTAGGCTGCCTATTCACCCGTTCTTTAGGTTGGTGCTTAGGTCTTACGGGCTAGCCCCGACGCAGCTCAATCCGAACTCCTCGAGCCAAATGGTGGGCTCCTGGATGTTGTGGAAAGAGGCGTCGTTAGGAGTGGAGATGCCCCTTTCCGTTTTCCAGACTCTCTACATACCCAAGGTTACTGCTGGGGGGGATAAGACCCGGGGTTGGTACTACCTGACTTCATGGGGTTCCCACACTCCATTTGTGATCAATCTGCCGAGCTCCATCAAGGAATGGAAGAGCTCTTGGTGCTGGGCAGCGGGGCGATGGGACACAATGGAGGGGGACCCCCTGGCTCCTCTTACGGTCCCGGCGAAGTTTTCAACACTTAGTGAGTATAGTAGTTGATATTTTGTTTCTCTTCGGCCGGGCTTGTGTTTAACAGAAATGTTTCCTTTCGTAGGTTCCCTCCCTCGGTGCGAGCTATCGACAGAGGACTTCGACACTATCTGTATTATTTATCAGCTGCCTCAGAAGAAGAGGTCATATCACAGGCTGATTCGGAAAAACATACATTTCATCACTCACGACTTAATGGCGTCCCAAGGTAATAGGACCGAAGCCCACACTTTTTTTAAACCGAACTCCCTATACTTGTATTAATTTCTCATTCGTTTCTTTGCAGATAACTTTAACAAGAAGCTGCCAGTACGCCCCAACTTCAAAACCATTCAGAAAATGATAGCTGAAGCAAGGGCGTTGAAGGCCTCCTCCTCTTCGTATAAGAAGCAAATGGAGGAGCTGGTGGAGGCCAGTAAGAGACTTCAGCCTCCGACAGAGGAGGAGGATCCGGAGGCCGACCTCCGAAGGAAGGGCAAGAAAAGTACTGCTCCTCCCAGACGCCCAACTGTGGCGAGGCCACCCCCTGTTATGCGGCAGACAACTATTCCCACGGGGGTGGCCCTCCTAGAAAGAAACCCCACTGCTACGGAGCCTGTCGCTACCCCGGACACGGCGCCCCTTGCGGCCGTACCTATTGAACACGTTCCGGGGCAGCAGAGGAGGAAAAGGGCCCGCTCCAGCAAAGAAGTTGACTTCCTCAGCACCAGTTCAGAAGAGCCAGTAAGGGAGGTGCTGGAGGCTCTCCCCCCGGAAACAGCTGCAGTGGCGGTGGTCCACAGCAAGTATTGGACCGAAGAGTGGAGGGACCACACCGCCTCCTGCACTGCCGAAGACTTGGTGGCGGCGAACAGAGCCTGCGTGGCCCGGGCACTGAGCATAAGTATCCAACTCGAGGGCTTGGTGAAGGATCTAAACTCTAAGAGGGAGGACCTCGCCAAGCGCCTCGAGGAGGCGATGCACTACGGGGACGCTGTGCGGGCTGCCCAGGCCAAAGCCGCCAAAGCAGAGGAGGGGAAGAGAGCTGCTGAGGTCCAGCTCGCTGCTTCGCAGGCGGATGTGGAGCGGCTAAAAAAAGAGCTCTATGAGGTGGAGTGCCAGGTGGCTGTGGTGACTCGGCGGCTTGACCACGCTAACGAGCACCACAAGCTTGCCACCGATGCCCTGGAGCCCTCCAACAGAGAAAAAGCGGAGCTGAAGCAGCAAGCAGAGGCCCAGTCAGTGGAGATTGCCTCTCTGAGGGAGGAGTTAAAGTCTGCGGGGGAGGTGGCGGTTCAAAATTTTATTGATCACTTCGAAGACCACCCCCTTTACGACGATTTTGCCAACTTCTGGGCCTCGTGGAGTGCCCAGAACCTACTGGATCGGCTGAGGGAGGTGCACCCTACACTGCACATCTCTCAACTAGAGGCAGAGTTCGGGGGCCCCACTGGAGGTCGGCCTGAAAAGGTTACTGAGGAGGTTCCAGAGGCCTAGGAGGCGGCCAGTGCTGAAATTCCTCCCACAGATTAGGGTTTCCTTTGTAATGGCTTCGGCCCCACATTTACTTCAATTTCATGAAATGGAAAATTTTGTTAAATTTCTGTAAAGTTCTTTTGCTTCTGCTTCTTTGTATCCCTTTTTGTTTTATACTTGTATGAATGACAAACATTAGGCCAACTGCCTCGCGACAACGACCAGTTAACAATCGTGAATCGGTCCCCTTAAGCGAACATAAGTAAACACTTGAGTGAGTAGGAAGTGACCCCTTACCTTAACTTCTTAATAATCTGAGGCCAGATCAATTGGGAAAACGCGAGGAAACGTTTGTTCAGCTAATAAGTGACGATCGAATCGCTCAAATGAACCTTTCGAAGAACTGAGGAAACCATTCCCTGGCTGATCCGGTTTGGAACTGAAAATTCATTACTGAAGATAAATTACACCACCCTTTACAAAGGTAATTCCATCCCTTAATAATCTTTACAACCAATGCCAGATCAGGACAACCGATTTAGCTATGACGACCTAGGATCAAATCGGAATATTCTTGTTACTGATAGTATTTTCTCAAGTGCTCGATGTTCCACTTGTGAGGTAACACCCTTCCTGACATATCTTCGACCTCGAAAGTACCAGGTCGGGATTCTCCCTGAATGCGGTACGGGCCTTCCCAGTTCGGGCTAAAAACTCCTGACCCGGTTGGTTTCGAAGATTGGAACACTCTTTTGAGAACGAGGTCGCCCAAGCGGAGAGTCCTGTTTCTGACCTTGGAGTTGTAAAAGTGGGTCATCTTACGATGATATTTCGCTAAGGTCATTTGGGAAGCGTCTCTCTTTTCCTCGAGGTGTAGTTCACTTATGCGCGCCTCATCGTTGCTGATCTCAGTGAAATGTATCCGCCGATGTGATGGGACACCGACCTCGACCGGACTCATCGCTTCGGCTCCGTAGGTCATTGAGAATGGGGTCTCGCCCGTTGCGGTCCGGCAAGTTGTTCTGATGGCCCAGAGGACGTGGGGGAATTCGTCAACCCAAGCGCCTTTTGAGGCATCCAGTTTCCTTTTCAGGGTGTACTTGATAGTCTTGTTCACTGCTTCGACCTGTCCATTTGCCTGAGGGTGATGTGGAGTCGAGAAGTCTTTCTTTATGCCTAGTTCATCGCATAACTCTCGCATCTTCCTGTTGTCAAACTGCCACCCATTATCAGAGACAATGGAGTGAGGGATGCCGAACCTGTAAATGACGTTCTTCCAAACGAACTTCGTAGTGTTGGCCTCGGTGATTCGGGCAAGGGGTTCTGCCTCGACCCACTTAGTGAAGTAGTCGATGGCGACAATGGCAAAAGTTGCGCTTCCCCTACCCTTTGGTAGCGGACCAACGAAGTCGATGCCCCACTTGGCGAATGGCCAAGGGCTGGTCACTATAGAGAGGCTCTGTGCAGGCTGTCTTTGTACGTTCGAGAAGCGCTGGCATTTGTCACATTTCTGGACAAATTGGCAAGCATCCCTTTTCAGGGTTGGCCAGAAGTAGCCCTGACGGAGAACCTTGTGTGCCAGAGCCATCCCTCCTGAGTGATTTCCGCAGATCCCTTCATGTATTTCTCTGAGTACGTAGGTGGCCTCTTCGCCGCCTACACATCGAAGAAGGGGAGAGGCAAAGCCCCTCTTGTAAAGGGTTCCTTCTTGAAGGACGAAGTGTGCAGCCCTTCTTCTTAACTTCCTTGCTTCACTTCTGGAAGCAGGCAGCGTTTGCTCTTTTAGATATGCAATTATGGGCTGCATCCACAATGGGGTGCCTTCTATCCATAGTAACTCTTCACCCTCGAAGGTGGAGGGCTTTGATAAGTGCTCAATGGGGACGATATTCAAAAGCTTTGAGTTCACGCTGCTGGCCAACTTTGAGAGGGCATCTGCATGGGCATTCTCTAGACGGGGGACTTGAGTCAGTTTGAACTTTTCGAAATGGGGAATTATGTCCAGAACCAGCTTCAAGTATGCGCGCATGTTATCATCTTTGGCCGCGAAATCCCCATTCACCTGATTTACTACGAGCTGAGAATCACTGCTTGCCAGAAGCTTCCTGACCTGCATTTCCTTGGCAAGCCTTAGTCCTGCCAGAAGGGCCTCATATTCGGCTGCGTTGTTCGAGGCTCCGAAGTCGAATCTTACCGCACAATTCAACAAATGACCTTCCGGGCTTTCCAGTACGATTCCCGCCCTGCGCCTGCCTCTCCTGAAGACCCATCTACAAACAATTTCCATGCGGGGGGCTCGGCTGGCTCCATCAGGGCCTCCATCTCTGGGGCTTTGGTAAATTCGACCATGAAATCGGCAAGGGCCTGGCCCTTGATAGCGTGTCTAGGTCGGAATGTGAGATCGAACTCGCTGAGCTCGATAGCCCATTTCAGTAGGCGTCCCGACACGTCCGTCTTCTGCATTACTTGCCTTAAGGGGAAATTGGTGAGGATTTGTATTGAGTGAGCTTGGAAATATGGCCTCAGCTTTCTCGAAGCTGTAATAAGTGCGAGTGCCAGTTTTTCCATGTCGGAGTAGCGTGTTTCAGCTGGGAGAAGTGCTTTGCTGATGTAATATACCGGCAATTGACGCTCATTTTCTTCCCTGGTTAGGACCGCGCTGACTGCCACATCTGACACTGCTAGATACAGCAACAGAGATTCATCCGGATGGGGTTTCGATAGGAGGGGCGATTCACCTAGGTGTTTCTTTAGAGACTCGAAGGCCTCTTGGCATTCCGAAGTCTACTGAAATCTCTTTCCTTGCTTCAATACTTTGAAGAAAGGTAAGCTTTTATCAGTGGCTCTGGAGATGAAGCGGCTGAGGGCGGCTATCCGGCCATTGAGACTTTGGACCTCCTTTGGTTTCTGAGGTGAACTCATTTCTATTATAGCCGCCACCTTTGCAGGGTTTGCCTCAATTCCTCTCTGATTTACAATGTATCCCAAGAACTGGCCCGATGCCACTCCGAAAGTGCACTTGAGGGGATTCAACTTCATGTTATACCTCCTGAGTGTCTGGAAGGTTTGGTCAATGTGACTCACGTGTTCGCCCGCCTGGAGGCTTTTGACCAACATGTCGTCCACGTAGACCTCCACGGTTTTGCCAATGAGTTCGGCAAACATCATGTTGACTAACCTCTGATATGTGGCCCCGGCATTTTTCAATCCGAAGGGCATGACTTTGTAGCAATACAGCCCCCTGTCCGTGATGAATGATGTAGCTTCCTCATCAGGTCGGAACATGGGTATTTGGTTGTACCCTGAGTACGCATCCATGAAGCTAAGTAGTTCATGCCCAGCAGTGGAGTCGACCAGTTGATCAATTCTTGGAAGCGGGAAGCTATCCTTGGGGCACGCCTTATTCAGGTTTGTGAAGTCCACACAGACCCTCCATTTCCCGCTAGACTTTTTCACTAGAACCGGGTTGGATATCCACCTCGGGTATATGGCCTCCCTGATGAAACCACTGCGATCGAGTTTACTTACTTCGTCTTTCAACGCCTCGTACCGTTTCGGATTCAGCGCGCGCCTCTTCTGTCTATGGGGGGCATAGGAGGGGTTGATGTTAAGGTGATGGCAACTGATCCTGAGATCTATTCCCACCATATCCTCATGTTTCCATGCGAAGACATCTAGGTTTTCTTTCAGGAATCGTATCATCTCAATTTTTGCTTCAGGCGATAATGACTTCCCTATGCGCAAGACTTGGTTGGGGTCTTCTGGATTGACTGGAAAGGTTTCCAGTTCTTCCATTGGGGTCGCGTTTGGTTCATAATCAATTATTCGGGGATCTAACTCGTCAAGAGGGTGTCCTTGTTCAGGGGCCTCTTCCATTATGACATCTTCCTCTTGTTCAGAGGTATGCCCTTGTTTAGGGGCGTCGAGCATCTCCACGTCCGTACAGACTTCAGCGGGTACTTCTGCCAGAATTATATTGACAGTCCGGGGCTCCGATTTGCGTAGCGAGTTCAGGTAGCATGCCCTGGAGCTCATCTGATCGCCCCGAACCGTTGCAATCCCATGTTCGGTTGGGAATTTCATGCACAGATAGTGAATGGACGTCACAGCCCAAAGATCTTTTAGAGCCGGTCTGCCCAACACCCCATGATAAGCCGACCTATGATCTACCACCAGAAACTCCATGAAATACTGGGCGACCAGGGGGGCCGAACCCATTTCCACAGGCAGGGTAATCCGCCCTCGTGGGATGATGCTGTCCCCAGTGAATCCGAACAGTGGGTCGGTCATGGGGATTAACCCATATTCAATTTGCATTTTGTCAAAAGTGGAGCCAAACAATATGTTCACGGAGCTGCCGTTGTCAACGAGCATGCGTTTTAATCCGTTTCTAGCCACTACGGCCTTTACAACCAAAGCATCGCAATGGGGATGGTGAACTCCCTCTGCGTCTTCCTGCGAGAAGGTGATTGGGGCCATCTTGTTTGTTGTTTTTGATTTGTCGACAATGTAGGTGATCATCGGGGGATCCTTAGCTTCTCTTGTATAATTTCTCTGGGCGTTCCTGGTGTTTCCACCGACGTGGGGTCCCCCGATGATGGTATCGATTTCCCTGATGACCTGGCTTCCAGCGAATTGAGCTTGGTTCTCTTGCCTGGATTGGCCTCGGTTCCTTGATTCTCTTCTGCTAGGAAGTTGTTCCTGGTGGCTCCTTCCTCCCCTCCTCGGGGAGGTGGATCTGCGGGGGTGCTCATTTCTGCTGAAAGTGAGGGGGTTGCTTCGATCAGGGTGCCGGTTGGCATCCCGACACTCACTGGTGTCATGCCCATATAGTTGATGGAAAGTACAAAATCTTGCTCCTGGCAAGGGCCTGTTTGGCCTCTTCTTCTTCTTCTTGTTGTCAGTTCTTCCGGATGGTGCTGCCTCAGTGGGTGCGCTATCATATGCCAATACCGGCACTGCGTTCAATGTGGCGGAAGCTAGGGCCTGTCCGGATGTGGGAGCTATGGTATGCCCTGCTTGGCTCCATTGCTGAGTAACAAGGTGCGCTGCGGGGCCTCGACCTACCTGCCTCTGTGGGGGAGGGATTCCCTGCGCAGCACGGTTACGATGATCAATCATTTCTTCACTAATTATTTCCACCCTCATCATCTCCACCAGCTCGTCGTACGTGGAAGGATTCTTGCTGCGCACGTCCCTCCAAAACAAAGTGTTCATGTTGAGACCACCTTTCAGGGCCGAAAGGGCTTCCCTGTCAGTGACCTGTTCGCAGTAAGTAATCTCGTCTGTAAACCTGGCGAGATAGCTTTTCAGCGTCTCTCCAGGGGCCTGCCTCATGTCTTGCAGGCGTTGGATCGGCGCCTCTCCTTCCCTGCGTGAGAGGTACTGGTTCAAAAATGCTTTCTTCAAATCCGGCCAACTTCTGATGCTTAAGGGAGGAAGCCTGCTGTACCACACCTCGGCGGCTCCGCCTAGTGTTAAATGGAAGGCTCTGCACTTTAGAGCAGGTGAGGCTCCCCTAAGACTCATTTGCGTCATGTACTTTGTGAGGTGCTTCTCCGGGTCCCCTTTTCCCTCGTACTTGGGGATCTTTGGGGGCATGAAATTAGTTGGCATTGGGAAGCTTCGGATTTCCCTTGAGAAAGGGAGGTTATCGTCATCGTCGTCAATCTCATAAGACCGGCAGGGCCCCTCTGATCCTCGGTCATCTTGGACGTTTTGGGGTGGAGGAGGTGCTTTTCCCCGGCTCCCCCAATCGACTAAGTTTCTCCTCTCCTTCCTGTTTCTAGGAGGAGGGATACACTCCTCTTCGTTGTCTGACCGGGCCGACCCTCTTGAAGGGCGGATCCTATTGCTAGGATCGTTCCCTATCCGGTCGAAGACGCTTACTGACCTCTG